>NC_089749.1:18617661-18655161 GCF_040412425.1 Macrobrachium rosenbergii | reverse complement strand
CGAGCTTTCAAGTTAATAAGCCAAAATAGAAAAGAATAATACTTATATTTGAATATAATCATGTCTCATCTGTAATGTCATCATCATTTTTAAATCCTGAAAACCTTGACAATCAATTCTAATATACTCAGATGCTCTAAGGTAATGGAATTATGAAAAGAAATACTTCAAATCTGCTGCAAAGATAAAAATGTATTTTTATAAATGCTCAATGTACAATAAGGAAAATATATTCTCAGCAAACATCAGTTACACATACATTCACAGTCTTTTATACCCGTAATGTTCCCTTGATTTTTCATGGATCCATCGATAAGTTCTTCCAAAGATCAAAATTATAGCATATTCAGAACAGGTCAAGGGTTAGCGCTTCACTTTCCAAGCAAATGGGTATGGCCATGGGATAGACCACCTAGTCCTCCGTACTGGTTACCAATGTGGTTTCCATGACTGTACCCATTGGAGTGGCTGTATCCGTTGGCATAGTTTCCAGCGCCCAAGAGACCTCCGTAGCCACCGTATCCGCCACCGAATCCACCATTTAGGCCTAGGCCTAGACCACCAAGTCCAAGGCCTCCGTAGCCAAGTCCACCCAGTCCTCCAAGTAATCCTGGCTCTGGATCAGCACTTCGCTTCCCGAGGAAGTGTGTGTTAAGGTTATTATGTTGCAGCCCACCAGATCCTCCGAAGCCTTTGAGGATGTGGTTTCCGTGATTGTATCCATCAGAATGGCTGTAGCCGTTGGCATAGTTGCCTGCACTCAGGAGACCTCCGTAGCCACCGTATCCGCCACCATATCCTCCGTTTAGGCCTAAGCCAAGACCGCCAAGTCCAAGACCTCCGTAGCCAAGTCCACCGAGTCCTCCTAGGCCTCCATAGCCAATACCAGGAGCAGCGTCAGCCACTAAGGCTACCAACAGGACGGCAAACTGAAAAGCATATTAAACTTGTCTTGTTAAAAGAACGAGAGAGAGAGAGAGAGAGAGAGAGAGAGAGAGAGAGAGAGAGATAGTTGAGATACATTTAGTCGTTATGTGCAAGATTCTTATAATGTCAGATTTAACATTTTTATAATTAAAAGATCAATATCCAGATTGACTTGTCTATGTGAAACAAGAGTTGACACAAGAATTTCGTATATATTCAAGGATTTACAATAAAAATAATTCTCAACCAAATCTTAAAAGTAAAATTAAGAAAACTAATATTAATATAAGACCCAAACACATAAACGGATGTATACAGTATGTGAAAAAATGGCCTCAAACAATTCCTCCTCCTCACCAAAGATCTCATGTTTATCTTCTAACCAGTGGATCCCTGCTGGACGAAGGCTGCCCGCGTTATGTCAGTCAGGGTCCAGAACGGCCTTTATATATTCGAAAGGACACCGCAAGAGTTGTCCTTTTCCCTTGCATAAATCCCTAGACCACACCAGAAGGTCAAGTAAATTAATTATGTCATTGACCATGAATCACTCCAGAGTCCAGCTTACCCTTGAAAGAGTACGTCATCTTATGAGTCTCGTTATTTCCTCTCTCTCTCTCTCTCTCTCTCTCTCTCTCTCTCTCTCTCTCTCTCTCTCGCAGTCTGATAGCCATGACATTCGCCTCACTAGTGAAAGGCCCTAGACACCTATGCAGATAGCGAACTGGCAGTGAGTTTACCCCTTAAACACAGGACCATTCATCGCTGTCTCGTGAGAACTCATGCGCGTCTTTGATTACCGACCCGGCCTTTTCAATATCACTGCTATTACGTCGTCCTAACACTCAAAATCTCATTTTCCTTCTCTTCCTCCTTCTCACGATTTATTTCCACCAAATTCCATGTAATAATACCACTAAAAACGTTCTATATTCCAGCTATTAGCTTTATGCTCAATTATTCTAATTTACCTCCATCCCCTCGAGCAGCAATTATTCCTCTCACTTATTTCTTTGGAAAGTCACCATGATGCAGACTTACCTTATACAGCCTGGGATTCCGTTGAATTAATCTCTCCAACACCTTACCTCATTGTCTCACCTGCAACTCCATCAGTTCCTGTTGCTTGTCCATTTTCATCACCTGTTTGCCCTCCATACATCCTCAGGAATTAGTAGTAAAATAATTTTCAGAATTATGCTAATTCCTATTACTTCTGCATGATTTCCGTTTGCCCTTGTTATCCAATACACTCAGTAAGCTTTGAAATGCTTGCTTAATAGTTTTAAGATTATATCACTGGCAAAGTATCTCATAACTATGTCGGTTGAAGAAATTGCCTTAATAATAATTTTCTCTGCATCTGTATCTTTCCAATAATACTGAATTTTTTTTATAGCTCTTGTTCACATTCACCCCAAATATTTAGTCACTTCACACATTTTTCTCTTTCATTTCCTCCTTAACTTCTTTACTTATATTATTGTGCATAAGTATAGATATAATTTGTTCTTGTCCTTATCCTTTTAAATGTCCTCTTCCCTCGCAAATCCTTTGTAATCTAGCTGTCTGTGGATTTCTTTTAGTTTCTCCTCCCAAAGTAGGTGCTTGCAAGCACTCAGTCGTCCCATTGACCCTATCCTTGAGACTCTTGAATTGCCCGGTTGGTTCTTTTGCTTCTGCATATTTAATCGCAGTCCATATTTCCTTGAACTTCTTTTCAAAACGTGTTCGTTTTTACGTTCATCTGTCACGTTTTGAACCCTCCGCTCTAATTAGAGTTAACTTCTATCAGATAAGTTTCACTCTGGTAATGGTCAAATATATCTCACATCTCCTTTCTTCTTAAGTTCACTTCCATTAGCTTTCTTTTTTAATTATTCTTTGTGATTACTTTATTCTAACAAAAAGATTTCGTTCTCTTTTTCTCTTCCCAATATATTTATGAATAATTTTCTCCACAACGGCGATTTTATAACAGGGAAGCACATTTCAGAATCTTTTCATAGACATTTTTTAATCACTCATGGAAGCCAAAACCTGCCATCTATACTATCTCTTCCTTTACTATCTATCACCTTATAATGGCTTAGAAGAATTGCTGTTCCTCTTTACCAGTGTCATGAAGGAAAAGATTCATATTTTCTAAGTAATTTGAACGAAGTTCTCCCTTTTTATTATAACATTTAAACGTAATGTTATATTTCCTTTTTCTATTGATACACCCGTTTCCTACCTACAACTGAATTCTGTCATCCTTGTCCATGGTTCTCTAGGTGCAGCAAGATGTAACCGCTATGATGTAACAAAAGCAATTATTTCTGCTTTTCCCTCTACTGTAAAACGCAAACGCCCTTTCCCGTTTATTTAATCAAGTGTCAAGCACTTACCTCTCTCTTATAAAGAACATTCACTCCCGCACACTGCTTGTGATCTGTATTACATGGAGGAGTGCTCAACATTCCAAAATTCATACCGGAAGTGCCTCGGGCGTTTAGTGATCTTCACACGACAGAGAGAAGGCAGAATTATATCCTGCTGCATCAATTGGATATTTAATTTTGATGTCTGGATCTGACGAGGTCTTCCGCTATTTCAGGCTTTAAATCCAAGAGGTTCACAAAAATTTAATTAGATGCTATTCCTGATTTTGCGTCTATTTATCTATTTATACACACACACACACACACACACACACACACACACACACACATATATATATATATATATATATATATATATATATATATATATATATATATATATATATATATATATATATATATATACATCAGAAGCAGGAGAAGGACAGACATGTCTAAATTAGATGTCTTTATTACGATCGCCGACGTTTCTGGAACCACAAATGTCTCATTTTCAAGGCAAAAAAATAAAAAAAAAATAAAATTGAATAGACAGGTAGTTATAAAAGATTAATATGAATAAATTTAAATTAAAATACAGGAGGGAAGGCGCACCTATACAGGTATAGAGGCGTGTCAGTGGACCGGGTATTTAATTGGGAATAGTCTGTTTAATAAATAATGATTCAGGAACTGTCAGGATTAAGTCCTTCTAGGTTCTAACCAATATCTCAAAATTATCGTATTTTATTTTATGTTTACATTTATACATATGTTCTCATATGTTAGAGAATTCAGGCTCGATATCTTAAACCGTGTTAATAGTTAACACCAGCGGTTTGGGTTTTGGGGTTTCCCAGGGGTCACAAAGGGTTCGGGAGAATATAATTCATTTTCATATATTTAGATTAGCCAGTTGGGCTTTTACCAATTTGGTGAGTGCAGCTTGTTTCCTCGTTTGGCCCCTGTCCCTATCATTTTGTTTTATCTTACGCTTTTACAAGGTTCACCATTTCAAAGTTTTATTATATGAGTTACGGTAATATCCTGAAGAGTCTCGGGGAGACAGGATAAAAAAGGTTGAGAATCGCTGGTTAACACCATGATGAGAATCTATTCTCACCTTCAGCATCCGCGTGCAATAGCCATAGGTCGCCAAGTCACATCTGGGGCAAGTAAATGTTTATGTTACACCGACGGTCATCAAAGGGCTTAGCTTTCCCTGGTATCTAAACAGAGATCCAGTCAGCAGAAGGTTTCTCGGTATTATTTTAAATCAATAGCAAGAATATTGTGATTGATGATTTTGTATAATTTACCATAAAAAGACTTGATGAGCATTAGTGGAAAACTGGAAAAAAGCAGCAATTGGGAAACAGTAGGTTCGGCGAAATTTGGAATAAAAAATGTTTTCATGATGAATTATACGAAATTGTCAATCGCCAAAGTCCAAGGCCCTCGTAGCAAGTACTCTAAGTCCTCCGAGTGCTAATCCAGGCTCAGGATCAGCACTTCGCTCGCCAAGCAGGTGGGTATGACCATGGGATAGACCACCCAATCCTCCATACTGGATTTCAGTGTAGCTCCCGTGACTGCGGCCATTGGAATTGCAAAAGACATTTCTAAAAATGCTTAAATTTAAAGGAAGCTGGAGTATATGTATGGAAAAGTATTATATTTGTATACATATTACCTGAGATTTGTCGCTCCCCACACCCCTTCCCGCCTTCGACACCTGTCAGGTGTAGAGATTTAGTCTCCAAGTGATTCTCTTTTATCATGAGTGAAAAGGAATAATATAAAGCAGAAGAGAATAACTCCAATATTCGGCATATAATCATATCTTATCTGTAAAGTCATCATCATTTATTTAACCCTGAAATTTTTAGCATTCTATTCTTATATGAACAGACGCTTCAAGCGAAAGGAATTAGGAGGAGAAATACTTAAAATTTGCTGCAAAGATAAAAATATATTTTTATAAATGCTCAATGTACAATAAGAAACGCTTTCTCAGCAAACGTCAGTTAAACATGCACTCATGTTTCTTTTATACCCGTAAGCGTTAATTTGAATTTTTATGGATCCATCGATAAGTTCTTTCAAAGGTCAGTATGAGGGATTATTCATACATAGGTCAAGGGTTAGTGCTTCACTTTCCAAGCAAATGGGTATGGCCATGGGACAGACCACCTAGTCCTCCGTACTGGTTACCAATGTGGTTTCCATGACTGTACCCATTGGAGTGGCTGTATCCATTGGCATAGTTTCCAGCGCCCAAGAGACCTCCGTAGCCACCGTATCCGCCACCGAATCCACCATTTAGGCCTAGGCCTAGACCACCAAGTCCAAGGCCTCCGTAGCCAAGTCCACCGAGTCCTCCAAGGCCTCCATATCCAAGTCCTCCAAGTAATCCTGGCTCTGGATCAGCACTTCGCTTCCCGAGGAAGTGTGTGTTAATGTTATTATGTTGCAGCCCACCAGATCCTCCGAAGCCTTTGAGGATGTGGTTTCCGTGATTGTATCCATCAGAATGGCTGTAGCCGTTGGCATAGTTGCCTGCACTCAGGAGACCTCCATAGCCACCGTATCCACCACCATATCCTCCGTTTAGGCCTAAGCCAAGACCGCCAAGTCCAAGACCTCCGTAGCCAAGTCCACCGAGTCCTCCAAGGCCTCCATAGCCAATACCAGGAGCAGCGTCAGCCACTAAGGCTACCAAAAGGACGGCAAACTGAAGAGCATATTAAACTTTTCTTATTAAAAGAACGAGAGAGAGAGAGAGAGAGAGAGAGAGAGAGAGAGAGAGAGAGAGAGAGAGAGAGAGAGAGAGAGAGATACATTTAGTCGTTATGTGAAAGATGCTTGTAATGTCAGATTCAACATTTTTATAATTAAAAGATCAATATCCAGATTGACTTGTCTGTGTGAAACAAGAGTTGACACAAGAATTTCGTATATATTCAAGGATTTACAATAAAAATAATTCCCAACTCAGTTTAAAAGTAAAATTAAGACAACTAATATTAATATAAGACCCAAACACATAAACGGATGTATACAGTATGTGAAAAAATGGCCTCAAACAATTCCTCCTCCTCACCAAAGACCTCATGTTTATCTTTTAACCAGTGGATCTTCGCTGGACGAAGGCTGCCTGCGTTATGTCAGTCAGATTCCAGAACGGCCTTTATATATTCGAAAGGACACCGCAAGAGTTGTCCTTTTCCCTTACTGTAGGTAAATCCCTCGGCCACACCCGAAGTTCAAGTAAATTAATGATGCCATTGGCCATGAATCACTCAAGAGTCCAACTTACCCTTGAATGAGTACGTCATCTTATGAGTCTCGTTAGTCCTCTCTCTCTCTCTCTCTCTCTCTCTCTCTCTCTCTCTCGTAGTCTGATGGCTATGACACTCGCCTTACTAGACACCTATGCAGATAGCCAACTGGCAGTGAGGTTGCCCCCTACTCACAGGACCATTCATTGCTGTCTCGTGATAACCCATACGCGTCTTTGATTACCGACCCGGCCTTTTCAATATCACTGCTAATACGTCGTCCTAAAACGATTTGTTTTCACCAAATTCCATGTGATAATACCACTAAAAACGTACTATATTCCAGCTATTAGCTTTATGCTCAATTATTCTAATTTACCTCCATCCCCTCGAGCAGTGATTATTCCTCTCACTCATTCCTTTGGAAAGTCACCATGATGCAAACTTACCTTACACAGCCTGGGATTCCGTTGAATTAAACTCTCAAACAGCATACCTCATTGTCTCACTTGCAACTCCACCAGTTCCTGGTTTTTGTCCATTTTTTTATCTTCTATTTGCCCTCCTTGCATCCTCAGGAATTAGTTGCAAAATCATTCTCAGAATTATGCTGATTCCTATTACCTTTGCACGATTTCCGTTTTCCCTTGTTATCCAATACACTCAGTAAGCTTTGATTAATAGTCACAATATTACTCGTATATCACTGGCAGAATATCTCATAGCTATGTTGGTTGAAGAAATTGCCTTAATATTATTTTTTTCTGTAATCATTACTCTCAAGTAATACTTACTTTTATATTTTATAATTCTTATTCACATTCACCCCAAATACTTAATCAGTTCACACATTTTTCTCTTTCATTTCCTCCTTAACTTCTTTACTAATATTATTGTGCACAAATATAGATATAATTTTTTCTTGTCCTTATCCTTTTAAACGTCCTCTTCCCTCGCAAATACTTTGTAGTCTAGCTGCCTGTGGATTTCTTTTAGTTTCTCCTCCCAAAGTTCGTGCTTGCAAGCACTCAGTCGTCCCACTGACCCTATCCTGGAGACTCTTGAATTGCCCGGTCGGTTCTTTTGCTTCTGCATAATTAATCCCAGTCGATATTTCCTTGAACTTCTTTTCAAAACTTGTTCATTTTTATGTTCATCTGTCACGTTTTGAACCCTCTGCTCTAATTAGAGCTAACTTCTATCAGATACATTTCAATCAGGTAATGGTCAAATATATCTCACATCTCCTATCTTCTTAAGTTCACTTCCATTAATTTTCTTTTTTAACTATTCTTTGTGATTACTTTATTGAAACTTACATATTTCGTTTCGTGTTTTCGCTTCCCAAAGTATATTAAATGGACAATCTTCTCTGCAACGACGATTTTATAACAAGGTAGCACGTTTCAGAAGCTTTTAATAGACATTTTTTATTCACTCACGGAAGCCAAAACCTGTCACCTATACTTTCTCTTCCTTTACTGTCTATCACCTTATAAATGGCTTAGAACAATTGCTGTTCTTCTTTACCAGTGCCATGAAGGAAAAGATTCATATTTTTCAAGTAATTTGAATGAAGTTCTCAATTTTTAATATATCATTTAAACGTAATGTTATATTCCCTTTTTCTCTCGATACATCCGTTTCCTACCTACAACTGAATTCTGTCATCCTTGTCCATGGTTCTCTAGAAGCAGGCAAGATGTAACCGCTATGATGTAACAAAAGCATTAATTACTGCTTTTCCCTGTACTGTAAAACGCAAACAGTCTTTCCCGTTTATTTAGTCAAGTGTCAAGCACCTACCTCTCTCTTATAAGGAAAATTCACCTCCGCACACTGCTTGTGATCTGCATTACATAAAGGAGTGCTCAACATTCCAAAATTCATTGCCCTGTTTTTCCCAGAGCTCGGCGCAGCATACCGGAAGTGCCTCAGGCGTTTAATGATCTTCACATGACAGAGAGAGGGAAGAATTATATCCCGCTGCATCAACTGGATATTTGATGTTTGCATCTGACGAGGGTCTTCCGCTATTTCAGGCTTTTAAATCCAAGAGGTTCACAAAATTTAATTAGATGCTGTTCTGACTTTTGAAAGTCTATTTATCTATTTACATACACACACACACACACACATATATATATATATATATATATATATATATATACATATACACATCAAGGGGAAGGACAGACATGTCTAAATTAGATATATTTATTACGATCGCCGACGTTTCTGGAACCACAAATGTCTCATTTTCAAGGCTAAAAAAAAAAATGAAATTGAAAAAGACAGATAGTTATAAAAAGATTAATATGAATAAATTTACATTAAAATACAGGAGGAAGGCACACCTACACAGGTATATAGAGGCGTGTCAGTGGACCGGGTATTTAATTGGGTAATAGTCTGTTTAATAAATAATGATTCAAGAATTGTCAAATTTGGTCCTTCAGGTTCTAACCAATATCTCAGAATTATCATATTTTATTTGTGTTTACATTTATATGTATGTTCTCTATATGTTAGAGAATTCAAGTTCGATATGTTAAACCGTGTTAATAGTTAACACCAGCAGTTTGAGTTTTGGGTTCCCAGGGGTCACAAAGGGTTCGGGAGAATATAATTTATTTTCATATATTTAGATTAACCAGTTGGGCTTTTACCAATTTGGTGTGTGCAGCTTGTTAACTAAATTGCCTCACCCCACTGCCCTCCATTTTGTTTTATCTAACCTTTTTCGGGTTCACCATTTCAAAATTTCATCATACGAGTTGGCAGTAATATCCTGAAGAGTCTCGGGAATATAGGATAAAAAAGGTTGAGAATCACTGGTTAACACCTGCTGATGAGAATCTATTATCACCTTCATCCGCGTGCAATAGCCATAAGTCGCCAAGTCATATCTGGGGCAAGTAAATGTTTTTGTTACACCGACGGTCATCAGCGGCTTACTTTCCGGTATAAACAGAGATCCAGTGCAGAAGGTTTCTCAGTATTATTTAAATCAATAGCAAGAATATTGTGATTGATGATTTCGGCATATTCACCATACAAAGACTTGATAAGGCTAGTGGAAAACTGGAAAAAGCAGCAATTGGGAAACAGAGGTTCGGCGAAATTTGGAATAAAAATGTTTTCATGATGAATTATACGAAATCGTCAATCGCCAAAGGTCAAGGCCCCAGCAAGCTCCTAAGTCCTCCGAGTGCTAATCTTATGCTCCAGGATCAGCACTTCAGCTCCGAGCAGGTGGGTATGACCATGGGATAGACCACCCAATCCTCCATACTGGTTTTCAGTGTGGCTCCGTGACTGCGGCCATTGAATTGCAAGGACATTTCTAAAATGCTTAAATTTAAAGGAAGCTGGAGTATATGTATGGAAAAGTATTATGTTGTATACATATTCGACCTGCACTTGAGACCCCGCCCTTCCATACACCGACACCTGTCAGGTAGATATGAGTCTCCAAGTGATTCTCTTTTATCATGAGGGAAAAGAATAATATAAAAGCAGAAGAGAATAACGCCTATATTCGGCATATAATCATATCTTATCTGTAAAGTCATCATCATTTATTTTAACCTGAAAATTTAGCATTCTATTCTTATATGAACAGACGCTTCTGCCAAAGGAATTAGGGAGAAATACTTCAAATTTTACAAAAGATAAAAATATATTTTTATAAATGCTGCAATAAGAGACGCTTTCTCAGCAAACGTCAGTTAAACATGCACTCAAGTTTCTTTTATACCTGTATTAATTTGAACTTTTTGATCCATCGATTAGTTCTTTCAAAGAGTCAGTATGAGGATTATTCATACATAGGTCAAGGGTTAGTGCTTCACTTTCCAGCAAATGTGTATGGCCATGGGATAAGACCACTAGTCCTCGTACTGGTTACCAATGGTTTCCATGACTGTACCCATTGAGTGGCTGTATCCATTGGCATAGTTCCCAGCGCCCAAGAGACCACCAGCCACCGTATCCATTGAATCCACCATTTGTGGCTCAGGCCTCCGTCAAGTCCAAGACTCAGCCAAGTCCTCCAAGGCCTCCTGCTACCCATCCAAGTCCTCCAAGCATCCTGGCTCTGGATCATGCTTCCCGAGTGTGTGTAATGTTATTATGTTGCAACCCACTGCAGGATCCCCTCCAAAACCTTTGAGGATGTGGTTTCCGTGATTGTAACCATCAGAATGGTTGTAACCATTGGCATAGTTTCCAGCACTCAGGAGACCTCCGTAGCCACCGTATCCACCACCATATCCTCCGTTTAGCCTGCCAAGACCGCCAGTCAAGGCCTCCGTGGCTGATCCACTGAGTCTCTCCAAGGCCTCCATAGCCAATACTCAGGAGCAGCGTCAGCCACCAAGGCTACCAACAGGACATACAACTGAAGAAAATATTAAACTTATCTTATTAAAGAACGAGAGAGAGAGAGAGAGAGAGAGAGAGAGAGAGAGAGAGAGAGAGAGAGAGAGAGGAGAGAGAGTTTTATTGAGACACTTTTAGTCGTTACCTGAAAGCTTCTTGTAATGTCAGATTTACCATTTTTATAATTAAAAGAAGAGAAACATTCCAGATTGACTTGTCTGTGTGAAACAAGAGTTGGCACAAGAATTTCGTATATATTCAAGGATTTACAACAAAAATAAATCTTAATTCACTTTAAATACAAATTAAGACAACTAATATTAATATAAGAACGAAACAAATATGCATATTTATGTATATACATATAAACGAATGTGTATGTGTGAAAATATGGCCTCAAACAATTCTTCCTCCCTACCAAAGACCTCATGTTTATCTTCTAACCAGTGGATCTCTGATGGACGAAGGCTGCCTGCGTTATGCCAGTCAGGTTCCAGAACGGCCTTTATATATTCGAAAGGACACCGCAGGAGTTGTCCTTTTCCCTTACATAAGCCCTAGACCACACCAGAAGGTCAAGTAAATTAATGATGCCATTGACCATGAATCACTCCAGAGTCCAGCTTACCCTTGAATGAGTACGTCATCTTATGAGTCTCGTTAGTTCCCCTCTCTCTCTCTCTCTCTCTCTCTCTCTCTCTCTCTCTCTCTCTCTCTCTCTCTCTCTCAGTTATCTATCTATCTCTCTATCTATCTATCTGTCTGTCTGTCTCTATCAGGCTAATTGCTATGACACTCCCCTCACTGATGAGTTGACAATGGTTCGATCTCCTGGTCGAAGCAGAATGATTCTCGTCATAATCCATTAGACCAGATTTGGCTTCTGCTGATCTACATAATGAATTAGGTACCCGGTAGCCACTCGATTGTAGTGTCCCATAGAAAGGGTGGAGAAGGGCACAAGGAAAGCAGACTTATCCCAAAACACAAGGAAATCGGCAAGGTAGCGTTCTCTAGAGCCACCTCACCAAAGGGGACCAGATGTAAAAGGTTTGTGGCGGTTTCTCGAGAATTTAAAAAGGAGATAATTGTATATTGATTCTTTAACTGATGAATCGACGATAATTTTCAGTGCTTAGGATTTCCATATCATTAGCAGCTTCATACACATACACAGATTTCTCACTTGCATTCGTTCACTTTTCATTATTCATGCTTATCTTGAATGAAGGACCCTTTCAGTACCTCTTCCATTACGTCGACCTTACACTTTCACAATATTCTCCCACTCAGCCTCCTCAAGAATTTTTGTGCCAAATTCCATGCGATAATACCACACAACACGTATTATTTTCCAGATTTTTCATAACCGTAATTCTAATAGTCAGTTCTGCATTGGATGGGTCGATATGTACTCGACTAGCACTCTCTAGGCCGCGTTCATTCTCCGGTCGGTCAATTTCACTCATTTCTGGTGGAAATTCATCTGTAATGATCAAAACATACTTCTATACAGGTGGTTCTTAGCCCATCTATTTAGGAAGCTGTTAAAGCTCAGTGAAGACTTATACTCTTAAATAAAGTCTACTTTTCCACCCCTTCAAGCTGGACCTATTCCTTTCACTCGTCTTTCACTCATTCCCTTGGAATTTCATCATGATCAAAACATACTTTACACAACCTGACCATCTATTTAATTAAACTCTGAACACCATACCTCTTAATAACGCATGTAACTCCATCAGCTACTAGTACTTGCCCATTTTGAACAAGCAGCTACAAAAGCATTTTCAGATTTATGCTAATTCCTTTTACCCTCCCATGATTCTTGTTTGTCCCTGTTATCCTATGCATTCGAGAAGTTTTGGAAATACTTCCTCAAAAGTCTGAAGATGATACTTTAGGTAACGTATCTCCATGTCCATCTTTCCTTTGGTTGAGGAAATTGACTTAAAAATAGTTTTCTTTACATCTGTTTCTACCCAGCAATACTGATTTTTCTTTTTATAGTACTTGCTCACATTCACCCCCAGATAATTTAGTCAGTTCACACTTTTTCTCTTTCACTTCTTCCTCAACTTCTTCACTCTCACTGTTGCGCACAAGTATATAAGACTTTCTTTTTCAAGCAACGTACTTCTGAAATAATCTCCTTTTCCCTCGCGAATCCTTTGTATTCTTATGTCTCAGGGGATTTCTTTTTTACTAATCCTCACAGAGTGTGTACTTGCAACCACTCTGTCATCCCATTGACTCGAATCTAGAGTCCGCATCCGGTTCTTCTGCTTCTGTATATTTAATCTCAGTCTACTTTCTTTGAAATTTTTCCTAGTCTCACTTACATCTTATTAAAACGTACTGTTCGTAATTACGTTCATTTGCCACATTTTGAATCCTCTGTTCCAAATACATTTAACCTCTGTTTTCATAATTCGTTGCAATTAGGTACTGGCCAGATATACTTCCCATCTCCTATCTTTTTTGTATCACATCCATTAACTTTCAGTTCTAACAACACTCTTTATAAGATTACGTCAATCTAGCAAACACGTTTCATTCCAGTTTTCTCTTCCCAGAGTATATTCATGAATAACATTCCTTTGAAAGCGAGCACGTTTCAGAATTTCCCGAAAGACTCAATTAATGGTTAGCCATTCATAGAACCCAAAACCTATCAACTATATTTCCTCCTACTTTACCACCCACCACCTTTTAAATTTGGTCAGAATAATCACCCTTCATCTTTGCCAAACCCAGGCAAAGAAAAAATTAGAATTTTCCAAGGAATTTTCATTCAGACCTCAGTTTTTCATTAAATCATCTACACATAATGATACATTTCCTTTTTAGTTGTTAAACCCCACTTTAATAATAAAACTGAATTCTGTCATACTTCCCCAAGGTTTCTTGACAGAGCAAGGGCTAACCACTATGATGCAATACAAGTAATAAATCTGCTTTTCCCAGTATTGTACAATACAAACAACCTTCTCCCCTTATTCAACTAAGTGTCAAACACCCAACATTCTTTCATTACGAACATTCACGACTACGTGTTGCTTTTGATCTGTATTACATGGAGGGGAGTTTCCAACATTCCAACATTCAATGTCTCACTTTTCTGCGCGCTCGGCGCAGCATACCGGAAGTGCCTCGGGCGATTAGTGATTTTCATGTTACAGAGAGAAGGAGGAAATATATCTTCGTGCATCAACGTTACGTTTGATGTCTGGATCTGACGAGTTCGTCGGGCGATCACAGGCTTTCTGATACAAGAAGTAGACAAAATTTAAACAGGTGCTCTCTCTCTCTCTCTCTCTCTCTCTCTCTCTCTCTCTCTCTCTCTCTATATATATATATATATATATATATATACGCTATAAATTTAAAAAAACAAAAATAACTAAAAGAAAATAAATAAAAATGAGAATAAATAATAAATAATAACTTGAATAAAAATAATTAAATAAAAATTTTTACTCAGTAAGTTATAATTAGTCCCAAAGGAAATTATTAAAAGACAGAATCCATATGCAAATTTCTTTTTTGAATGCTATTGTACAATGAAAATAGTTCTGCAATTATCTGTCGCATTTAGATTCAAGGTTCTTTTACACCCGTAAATGATATTGTGTTAGTATTGTCATAAGTGTTCCATAGAACTGGAATGAAACGAATAATACAATAATGTTTTGCTCCATTCAAGGTTAAAGGTTAGCGCTTCACTTTCCAAGCAAATGGGTATGGCCATGGGATAGCCCTCCTAGTCCTCCATATTGTTTACTAATGTGGTTTCCATAATTGTATCCAGTGGACTGGTTGTATCCATCTGCATACTTACCAGCACTCAGGAGACCACCGTAGCCACCATATCCTCCACTGTATCCACTGTTTAGACCTAAGCTAAGACCACCAAGTCCAAGGCCTCCGTAGCCAAGTCCTCTAAGTCCCCCGAGGGCTAATCCAGGTTCAGGCTCGGCACTTCATTTGCCGAGCAAGTGGGTATGACCATGGGATAGCCCACCAAGTCCTCCATACTGGTTTCCAATATAGTTTCCGTGTTGGTATCCATTGGAATGGCTGTATCCATTGGCATAGTTACCAGCGCTCAGGAGACCACCGTAGCCACCGTATCCACCACCTATCCTGTATTGAATCCTCCAAGAAGTCCAAGTATTCCAGGGCTCCACCTCCCATAATAGTCAATTCCAGAGCAGCATCAGCTGCCTAACAGATAACGACCTGAAGGGAAAATGCACTTCATAATGACATCGAGGGAGAAACGCTGAATGAGGGTCTCAAAATATATTGAAGCAAGAATGAAAAGAATTATTTCAGATTTCCTCATCATTTGTCATAATACATACTGTTTTAATTTGCGTTTAATCCGGATGAAAATGTTTAATAGGATTAAAGCTCTGTAAACATTTAAATAACACAAGGAATTCTAATATGCAAGAAAAGTGTATATACATAAAAAGTTTCATTGATTTTTAGTGGGTAAGTGATAGTCATGTATAAATATACCTTTATATACATATATATACAGTATATACATATATATATATATAATATATATATATAAATATATATATATATATATATATATATATATATATATATATATATATATATATATATATATACATATATATATATACATACATATAAATATTCAGCCATAAGGTGTCACTGCCATGAGGTATGCTATATTAATGACTTGAAATGAACGAAGTATTGTTTGAAACGTCGTTTTAAAATTACAACTGCACGAAAATAAAAAAAATTAAATTAGAAGATGCTTTGGCTCGTCCTCCTTCCCTTCGATTTATATTGAAACTGAGATTTTCTTTACCCATTCTACTTCTAGTTATATATATATATATATATATATATATATATATATATATATATATATATTTATATATATATATATATATATATATATATATATATATATATATATAGTTTACAGTACATACATATATAAATATGTCATTGCAGTCTAATAACAACTCAGATTTTTTTTTCTTGCCAAAGATTTCATCGTTCTAAATTCGTAGATCTCAGCAGATAGATGATTGCTGTTAATGCTATGTTATTCTGACTGAAAGCCTGTGTTTATGTAGAAGACACAAATGCAAGATCGTCCTTTTCCCCGAATTCACTCGGTCACACCCGAAGCTCAGGTAGTGAGTTTGAATTTGGGAAAACCTTTGGTTTAGCCAGTGTTCTGCAAATCCTTGCTGGCCTGTACACACACACACACACATACACGTAATAATGATTGAAAAAGTTTATATATATATATATATATATTTTTTCAATCATTATTACGAATTCAGAAAGTATGAATAAGTAATATTGATTGAAAAATTATATATATATATATGATTGAAAATTATATATATATATATATATATATATATATATATATATATATATTGGAGTATCTTCCTGGTCAGGATTTTGAACATATGCAGTTCTTTTATTATACAACTATATTGCAGGATACTTTATAATTTCAGCTTTTTTTGATTTGAGTTTGACATATTATACAATATAAATATATATATATATATATATATATATATATATATTATATATATTATATATATATGTATATATATATATATATATATATATATGCGAATCTTATCACAAACATTTAGCTAAATTACATCTATCAAGCATTCTTAATATCCAATTCACGCTACTACGGGATATCACCGAACGGGAATTGTAGGTTACAAATGGATTGGTACCCAAGTGTCTTGAACACCTGACGGTACCTCCCAAATGTCCTGTTTTGCTTTTTACACATATTTGACGTAGATGATTCCTGTCGTCAAAATCTATTTCTTGTTATTATTATTATTATTATTATTATTATTATTATTATTATTATTATTATTATTATTATTATTCAGAAGATGAAACCTATTCATATGGAGCAAGCTTCCAAAGAATATGGTATTCATTAGGAAGAAGTAACAGGAGATAAAGGGAAATTCAGAATGAAGAGATCGCACTCACTTATTGAAAAAATAAATTAATAAAGAAACTAATAAATTCACAAATATAAAAAAAATATATTGAAATGCAAGGAGAAAATAGTATTAGAGTAGCATTATTATTCCCATTCAAAAACTACACTTCACTTCCGTACAGCTGGCTGGGCTAAACAGACTTCTCTTTTAAACCTTTCGAAAAGCTCCTAATTCCTTTCCTGCTTCACCTACTACGTGAAGTATTTCTTTCCAGTCCTAAAATCTGCATTGTTCACTTCTGACACTAATATGAAACAAAGACTTCAACGCTGATGACATCCGTAGCATTTTTCTGCACTTCAGTTCCTTTGTTTGCATTGACAGTAATAGCCTGCTGACTGTTTAAGTTAATTCAGTCTTCATGTCTTATTTAAACATTCGAACTTTTCACCACTCTCTGCAGCTTCTTGATACTCTCACTAATTGACTCAATTTTATGTGCAGCTATTTCGTGTGTCCCAAAGACTTTTGGTAACACCTTTCCTTGAGTTTCCTCACCACTTGGGCCACACATAAAACTGTAAGGATCATCGTTTATGTCCTTATTACGATATAAGAAATGTGTTTGTGTGTGTGTGTGTGTGTGAGTGAGAGTGTGTGCATAAGCGCGCGCCCCGTGAATAATCTTGATAGAGTGATTTGACGGGATGTATAGAAATTTATTATTTATAACGATGAGTGTCGGCTTTGTTACCCAAGAAGAATAAAATCTGGAACTCATTTTCAACAAGGGCGGTTATTGCAATGTCATTGCCGTAATCACCTGTCATTCACTGACCCTTGAGCAGCCCCGGACTCTTTTGTGATCTTGAGAGTAAGCAGAGCATTGCTTTCGCCTTACGGGAAACAATGAGTAATTGTTTCTTTTTCCAAGCACTATTCAGTGCTCTGAGTTCATTTCATCAAAGCCCGGTCACTATCAGAACAAGTAAATAATGCGCCGAAGTTTCTTCGGCGCAATCGAGACCTTGTACAGCGCATAATGCTGTATGAAACTATTAGCTATGAAACTATTATCCACGGCCCATGAAACTCTCAGCCGCAGTCTATGAAACTTTCAGCCACAACCCGGTGGTGGCCTGTGTTGTTGGCGCCTATGGCAGTGCCAGACGCACGACCATGGATAAATTTAACCTTAAATAAAATAAAAACCACAGAAGCTAGAGGGCTGCAATTTGGTATGTTTGACGATTGGAGGGTGGATGATCAACATACCAATTTGCAGCCTTCTAGCCTCAGTAGTTTTTAAGACTAAGGGCGGACAGAAAAAGTGCCATCTCAATACTTTTCTTTTACAAAAAACTAAAAATGAATCGCTCAACAGCAAAACGAGTGCTTGAGTAGCGTTGTCGCCAGATACATCGTCCCGTATAAGTCATTCAACTATTTTTTGCTTGCCAAATGAAACCTTCAAAGTTTTCTTCCGCGTTCGGTGGTGTTGACTGTCACTGGCTTAGGACAGACAAGGGCAAATTTGATTAGCATTCGTATCAACAAGCGTCCTCTACAATTTAGCCAGGCAGTTTTAGTCAGTCCTGGACACAGCTGAAAATTTTCCAAGTATAACAAAAGAGTGAATTGTAGGTATTATTGGTAATGTCCATAGCACCGAAAAACATGCCTTTCTCTACTGTGCTGACGATCTACGTAAGTGCATTATAAAAAACTCTAGTAATAATTTCTGAAATTTTTATTTTGTTTCTGCTACTTCCTACTACATTTGTAATATTTCACGCCGCTACTTTAGTAGTTTTCTACGTTCTCCGTTCCCTTAGGCACTTCCTGGTGATATTGAAGTAATTGCTAGCAGTTTTTAATCGGGGCTCTTGAAATTACTCTATTATACACACACACACATAAACACACGTCTGAGCTTCACTTTGATATAAAAATAGTGTCGTCCAAGTGTTTATGCTAACGAAACTCTTCCCATTATAACAGAAAAACTGATAAACTCTCAACAAACTACCTTCTACAATGTACATTATACATGTTTGTCAGTTAATTCAAAACATTATTCCCCTTTTCTTCCAAAATTCCATAACAAGCATTTCGACTCTCGATTGAACCAGAATCACCGTCTTCCATTAAGCCATTAATACCTGTTCTACTGCAACCACAATCTGTGACACTAAGTGTCACCAAAGCAATTTCCCTTCATCTGTCAAATGCAGTCTCTGTTCGCTGATTCCTAGATCTGGCGTTATTAGTTCGATACACCTCCTGCTATGCATAATCAATATTTATCAAGGTTTTTTCCCGATGTACCTACGACTTAAGTTACCTAGTATGGTCCGCTGGTATAGGGGTTAGTGTCGTGGCATGCCACTCAGATGTCGCGGGTTCGCGTCTGCCCTAGGGCGATGAAAAATCATTGGCACTGTATCATGATCAGTTGCTGTTGCAGTGTGGGGTCTGCAGTGGGAGGTTGAAAGCAACATTCTTTGGAAGCTTGAATTCCAAGTCAATAGCCCCTTTAGTGTGCTTGTTCCATGTGAATAGGTTTCATCTAGTGAAACAATAATAATAGATAAATTCCCAAAAATACATATCCTGTCCAAAAATAACTTACTTATTTATAGAGGAAGGACTTAACAAGAGAAAGAAAATTCATTTACAGAGGATAATAAATTTATTTTATCAATGCATCTACTGTACAATAAAAAATATCAGCTTCCAGAATAGTAAGTCTGGGTTCATGTTCCTGTTTTTCCAGTTGGTCCAGTAAATCATAGCTGCGGTTTATTCTGATACAGGTTTAGGGGCGGATCTTTACTTTCCCAATAGGTGGCCGTGGCCATGTGATAGTCCACCTAATCCTCCTAACTTCTTTCCAATATGGTTTCCGTGACTGTATCCACTGGAGTGGCTGTATCCATTGGCATAGTTTCCAGCACCCAAGAGGCCACCATAGCCACCGTATCCACCGCCGAAGCCACCGTTTAGGCCTAAGCCTAGACCACCAAGTCCAAGGCCTCCATAACCAAGGCCTCCATGGCCAAGTCCTCCAAGTCCTCCATAGCCAAGCCCTCCATGGCCAAGTCCTCCAAGTCCTCCATAGCCAAGGCCTCCATGGCCAAGTCCTCCAAGTCCTCCAAGGGCTAATCCAGGCTCAGGATCAGCACTTCTTTTACCAATGTGTTTGTTAAGATGACCATGTGACAGACCACCTAATCCTCCTAACTTCTTTCCAATATGGTTTCCGTGACTGTATCCAGTGGAGTGGCTATATCCATGGGCATAGTTTCCAGCACCCAAGAGGCCACCATAACCACCGTATCCACCGCCGAAGCCACCGTTTAGGCCTAAGCCCAGACCACCAAGTCCAAGGCCTCCATAGCCAAGGCCTCCATGGCCAAGTCCTCCAAGTCCTCCATAGCCAAGGCCTCCAAGTCCTCCAAGTCCTCCATAGCCAAGGCCTCCATGGCCAAGTCCTCCAAGTCCTCCATGGCCAAGTCCTCCAAGTCCTCCAAGGGCTAATCCAGGCTCAGGATCAGCACTTCGTTTACCAATGTGTTTGTTAAGATGACCATGTGACAGACCACCTAGTCCTCCTAATTTGCTTCCAATGTGGTTTCCATGACTGTATCCACTGGAGTGGCTGTATCCATTGGCATAGTTACCAGCACCCAGGAGGCCCCCATAGCCACCATATCCACCTCCGAATCCACCATTTAGGCCTAAGCCCAGACCACCAAGTCCAAGGCCTCCATAGCCAAGACCTCCATGGCCAAGTCCTCCAAGTCCTCCAAGCCCTCCATAACCAAGGCCTCCATGGCCAAGTCCTCCAAGTCCTCCGAGCCCTCCATAGCCAATTCCTCCGTGGCCAAGTCCTCCAAGTCCTCCAAGGGCTAACCCAGGCTCAGGATCAGCACTTCTTTTACCAATGTGCTTGTTAAGATGACCATGTGACAGTCCACCTAATCCTCCAAACTGCTTTCCAATGTGGTTTCCGTGACTGTATCCAGTGGAATGACTGTATCCATTGGCATAGTTACCAGCGCTCAAGAGACCACCGTAGCCGCCATATCCTCCACCGAATCCACCGTTTAGGCCTAAGCCCAGACCAAGCCCATGGCCTCTGTAGCCAAGTCCACCGAGCCCTCCAAGACCTCCATAGCCAAGTCCACCGAGTCCTCCAAGTCCTCCGTAGCCAAGTCCGCCGAGTCCTCCAAGACCATGACCAATCCCTGGAGCAGCGTCAGCCACGAAGGCTACCAATAGGAGGGCGAACTAAAGAGAAAATTGAGCAATTAATCATGATAGATCGACCACAGATAGATAAGAAACTTATTTTTTTTATCGATGGATAAACTCTTTCACTATTTTAGTGATTATGAAGTTCCTGTCCATCAGTCGAAAATGGTATTGGCTTTTGTCGAATAGCTTCCATTGAATATCATATATATTCAAAGACATAAATACTTAACATACATCAGATATATAAGAAAATTCATGTGAAATCAGATTGTTCTTTGGCTAACTGTATCAAGACTTAAAACAATTTCCATGAACACTAACTTATGTACGAACTAATTATCTTTCATTTAGTGCTACCTCTTTCGGAAAACATACACACACACACACGCAAACACACACACACATATATATGTGTGTGTGTGTGTATATATATATATGTGTGTAATATATATATATATATATATATATATATATATATATATATATATATATATATATATATATATATATACATACATATATACATACACACATGCACGCATAGATAGACTGAAAGATTGATAGATATACTGATAAAATCTATAAGTGTAAATTTGACTTACCAATGACTTCATGGCTCTGTCCACTGACAGATCTTTGCTGAGTGGTATCTGTCACGGCAATGCTGTCTGTTTCGGGACTTACCCTTATATATACAAGGGGATAATGCGAAAATCACCCCTCGGCCACGCCCAAATTTCAAGAAATGATGCCATTGACCATGATTCAACGAGTCCAAAATAAACAGGGACCTTGAAATTTTAGTTTAGTTCCATCTATTACGCCTGTCATCTCCTCACATCTCTGTCTCTCCCTCGATCTCTCTCTCTCTCTCTCTCTCTCTCTCTCTCTCTCTCTCCGCTTCATGACTCTGTCTTTTGAATCACTGACTTTTACAGAATATTTTCATTAAGAAACATAAATTTGCTTCTTCTCTCTATCTCTCTCTCCCTCTCTCTCTCTCTCTCTCTCTCTCTTCTCTCTTTCTCTCTCTCTCTCCTTTTGACTGTCTTTTGAATTCCTTAGACTTTTACCAGAAAATTTTCTTAAGAAATAGATAGAATTTTTCTCTCTCTCTCTCTCTCTCTCTCTCTCTCTCTCTCTCTCTCTCTCTCTCTCTTCTGACTGTCTTTTGAATTCCTAGACTTTACCAGAAGACTTTCTTCTGAAACAGATAGAATTTGACTTTTCTCCAGAATATTTTCATTTTCAAGCTCTTTTGAATCTCTCTTTTCAGAATATCTCTCATTTTGCTCTCTCTCTCTCTCTCTCTCTCTCTCTCTCTCTCTCTCTCTATCCAGTTTGTGATCCGGTTTCTGAGTCTTGAATCAAATGAGCTTTTTACCAGGACTATTTTTCTTCAGAAAGTGACACAACTCGCTCATTGTTTCTTTTTATTTATTATTTTCACCAAATATTTTTCAAGGTCTGTTTTTTACCATCATTCAGATCCGATCGTTAATAGTGAGTTTAGATTTTTATTTTTAGGAATACCACAGTCAGTAGACTGAATCTTTAGGAGACGACAGTAAGATCCAGTCCCGTGTTTAAAAAATAATTCCTTTGTCGCGGTTCTTAAATATGAATTTTTGCTCCCAGCGGATGACATTGTTTTCTGCAGTGCTCATGTGAAGAGGTATAAGAGGTAGTCAGATATATATATATATATATATATATATATATATATATATATGTATATATTTTATATATAGTATATATATATATATATATATATATATATATATATATATATATATATATATATATATATATATATATATATATGTGTATATGTGTGTGTGTGTGTGTGTGTGCGTGCAAAGTGCAATGCTAACACACATATACATGTATTTTCTAACAGGAAAAGAGATGCACATACATTAAAAAATAAATACTTTAAAGGTCTTATTAATAATGAAATGGAGAACCTGTCGTCCAAGTTTAATTTCATTTAAGAGTTTCTGAGGCTTTAATACTCTAAAGTCATCAGGATTATGCAGATGATCCTGCAATGTTATAGGATATTAGCAGTAATCCTACGTAAAATATTATTTATTTTGGGCAAATAAGTCTTCAAACAGTACTTTATTTGCAGCAGTATTTTTTTTTATTTTCTTTTCTTGATTTAACAAGTAATGGAATTATTTGTCGAATTAATTGTTTTTATAAATCCATTTAATCTCATTCAATGTGGAACTTGACGTGCTCAGATGTTCGTAGTAGTTAGTTATTACAATGTTTCCTAAAGCCGCTACAAATTCCACATCATTGCGGCAGACTGTCACGCATCCAAAATGATTTGCGTCACAGGAAGTACTTCAGTCAGAAAGGTATTCAGTAATACGAGATGAATCCCTTAGAGAATGTAGTAATTTGCTTAAGAATTACACGAAAAATAGATAATTGCGTGCATTTGCGAAAATATAAATTATTCATAACATTATCCAGAGTTCGGATGTGATAAATATAAAGCCAGTTTGGTAAACTTTTAAAATTAAGAATAAACAAGTAAAAAATAATGTCGCGAAGTTTCTTCGGTGCAATCGAGTTTTCTGTACAGCCGCTACAGCGTATAATCAAGGCCACCGAAAACAGATCTATCTTTAGGTGGTCTCGGTATAATGCTGTATGAGCCGCGGCCCATGAAACTTTAACCACGGCCTGGTGGTAGCCTTTCCAACATTGTTGCCGTAAGCATGATCATGGCTAACTTTAACCTTAAATAAAATAAAAATGTACTGAGGCTGGATGGCTCCAATTTGGTATGATTGATGACTGGAGGGTGGATGATCAACATACCAATTTGCAGCCCTCTAGCCTCAGTAGTAATTAAGATTTGAGGGCGGACAGAAAAAATGCGGACGGACAGATAAAGCCGACGCAATACTTTCTCTTCAGAAAACTGAAAACTATCTCAAAATCAGTGAAACTGCACATTGTACATTTTACGTACATATATGTGTAGAATGTAGAGATACATGTATCAACAGCTTAAGTTATCAACACCGAATTTCATCAGTGAATAACCCTTCAACCTCACGCCAAATATATTTCTCGCAATCTTATCCATCCTTCAGTTACCTTCTTCCATCTCTTTTCTTGTATCTTACTCCCTTATCCTCATCCTCCACTTGGCCTCATGACTTCACACCCAGCAAATTCTGACTATCAAGAAGAATCCCCCTTGATTCCGAAGAGATCTACGCCGCTCGGAGCCAAGATCTCTGAAGGTATTTTCATCCGAGATTGCCCCAGCATGCAAACTCATCCCCGTGGGCGATCAAGATTACCTGGGAACATAAAGATCTTGGCAAGTCTCTGCGGGAGAGTTCCCTCGGGTAATAAATCTTTTATTCTGATCCGTACTTCCTGAAGAAGATTCCTGAGGGAATCTCCTCGGTGAAGGAGCGTTTACCGATGCATGCTTTTGCGAAAGATTCCCCACCTTTGCCTTTGTAATTCCACGTTACCAGTCATTATAGCGATGAACGTTATTATTATTATTATTATTATTATTATTATTATTATTATTATTATTACTGACTTTCATTTTTAGTGCCAAAAACTCTATCTTAACTAAAATGATAAAATAGCTTGTGTGCATTTTCTTATTGAAATATACGCTGGTAAGAGAATTTTTTTTTTATAATTCATAATTAATGATTTCGTCTTTCTATCGATCAGGCTCTCATCCAAATCTAGTCAACTTGTGTGGGCTGCAAACGCACATACGCAACCGCGCGCGCGCGCAAGGCACAAACACAGACACTACAAACATACAGATATATATATATATATATATATATATATATATATATATATATATATATATATATATATATATATATATATATATATATATATATACATATATATATACGATTGTCAACTAGTATTTCAGGACAGAGTTTAATAGCACCTTGACTGTCTTTCTATTGGATACTACCAACAATAGTCAGTAGCTATCAGGAACAAATTGACTCTAAAGTTGACTGACATGGTGGGTTTTAGCAGGGTCTGCTTATACTGCTTATATTGTAATATATATATATATATATGATATGATATATTTAATATATATATATATATATACATACATATATATATATATATATATATATATATATATATATATATATATATATATATATATATATATATATATATATATATATATATATATATATATATATATATATATATATAAAATATAAAGTGTATATACTAGCTGACATTGCAGAAACTCCAAGCATAGAACACACCAAAATGTAGGACACACCCGGATATTTATTTATCCCAACCTTCTATCTGACAGGAAAAAGGAATCAAATCTTATCTATAGTGTAATATCAAAAGAATTTCTATTTATAGGTTTTTAAAAATATAAATACAGTATACAAATTATAAAGTGAAATCTTTCACAAACTCATTATAATACTACTTTAACACAAAACTTAACTGTAAACAACATTTTTAGTTTCACCATCAGAAGCAGAATAAATAAATTCTTGGGTGAACTCATCCTTAACAAGCAACATAAAGCTGTCTGTGGGAAAACATGATCTCGATCTCAACAGTATAACAGACTGTCCCTTGCCTTTGCTGATCGTGATCGAGAACGCGAGTCTGAAATTCACTGGAAATTCGGAACAAGGGTATCCGTGGGATAAAAACTGTTCCACCCTTTCCCTTTCCAAAAATCTTTTAACGATAAGTAAATCGAGTTTACAACGATAGTATGATGTTCCAAAAATGTACACCTTGCCCCTGATTACATTGCCTGACATTTTTGACATTTTATATTTCACCCCTTCTTACCCCGACTTCCTATCGTGGCTGAACTTGGACTTACAGGGCACAGGGAGTGTCACTATTCATCTCAGCGACCTCAAAAACTATGGATCAGACACTAATATCTGTCGTTTTTGGTTAATTTTACATACCACCCCCTTCCCACCCCACCCCCTTTGTACCAGTGATGTCTTACCCACACAGTATTCTTTTCTTAAGGCATAGTAGCTGAAATGAGGTATGATAAACCCATAGAGTTTATTTAGCTACTAGGTCTATGGGCTGAAATTGCCCTTCCCAATCCCCTTTGGTGCCCTTTAGTTGCTAGTGATGTCTTGAACAGTATTCTTTTCCCAAACAAACAGTATTCTTTTCCAGACATTAAGTCATACGTATTCCAAGTTTGGTTACATCCAATGCATTTTGTATACTGGAACATATATAGCACATTATAATTTTATATATAAATATATAGATTACAAATATATAAATATGCATACACACATATATGTAAATATATATATATATACACACACACACATATATATATATATATATATATATATATATATATATATATATATATATATATATATATATATATATATATGCCGTGATTTATATGGAAGTACCAGCATTCTGTTTGTGCCTAGAATAATATATGTAAATATGTAAACGAAGGAATTATACTGTAGTTGATAAACGTGATATATATATATATATATATATATATATATATATATATATATATATATATATATATATATATATATATATATATGTGTGTGTGTGTGTGTGTGTGTGTGTGCGTGTGTGTGTGTGTGCTTACAAGCTTTCGATTGCTTACGTTAAATCATACGCAAGAATCTAAATAAGCAAGAACCGTAATACACTACGCATTGCATTACTGTAAACATGCATGCGCAAACATATAAACAATTTACCTCCGAGATCACTCGCTCTCACAGTCTTATTTCTGTATCACTATCGCACCCAATGGAAAATAAAATAATCTTAAAAAAAAAAAAAACTAACATTAAAAACCTCAAGGCTACCAGGTGAAAAAACTCCAAAACGTCGCAGTTTTTTCCATAATAAAAGGTTTTGTTCTAATAAATCGCTCTCTTTTTTTTTTTATCTAATAATAGAGCACAAGATAAGCATAAGCGCACCAAGGCCGTAACAGGATAGAAATTCATTATACAGTCATGCGTAACGGAGAACCGTTCATTGTCATTACCGCCGTTTATCTCTGTCCCTGTCTCTCTTTCGGTCTCTCTGTCTGTCTGTTCGTCTACGTAAGTGTGTGTGTGTGTGTGTTTGTGTACGTATTCCCCAGGGTGTGGCTGACAGCTTCTGGGACAGGTGGAATTATTCTCACCTTTTCGTTCATCATACCGACTGAAAATTGACAGGCATAGACGGAAACACACGGCGACAGTCGTTCTGTCTTCATGGTACGATGATGATGCGTTAGTATTATCGTAATGCAGGTGATAAATTGTATTACAGATTTCTCGATCGTATTTCACCTGTCGTTTTCCTTGGTTCTGATATAACCCACCACAGTTTGAGGGGGATGGTTGATCGCTTCCATTTTGAGCTGTTTTCCATGCAAGAGTACTTGTAAGGTAACTGTGAAAGCAATTTTTCAGTGCAGGTGGGGAGGAAAAGTGGCGGCGGTTTGACGTGCTACTGGTGAGCTTTCTATGTAGGTATAGAGTTACTTTCCATGCGAGAGTGCTTGTAAGGTAACGGTGAAGGCTAAATTTCTCGTGGGGGGGGGAGAAGGGTTGCGGTGGTTTGACGTGCTACTGGTGAGTTTTCTATGTACGTATAGAGTTACTTTCCATTCAAGAGTGCTTGTAAGGTAACGGTGAAGGCTTAGTTTTCAATGGGAATGGAGAAGTGGCGAAGGTTTGACGTGCTACTGGTGAGCTATCTATGTACGTATTGAGTTACTATCCACGCAAGAGTACTTGTAAGATAATGGTGAAGGCTTGGTTTTTCGTAGGGGGGCAGGGAAAAAAGTGGCGGTGGTTTGACGTGCTACTGGTTTGCTCTCTATGTAGGTATACGAAACAGCTAATTATGTAGAATTTCTCTGCACTAGGATTCATGCATGTAATATATTAAGATACCGAGAAGTAAAAGCTTTAGCAAAAGATATACTTTATTTCGATGCTCTAAATACCTTTTAATATTTCCGTGCGGTTACTGAAACATTTTGTTGATTTAGTTAAAAAAAAGTTAATAACTAGGATAAATTTTAATATTATAAACACTAGCATCGTCCACCGGTTCGGAAATCTACGGTCTATGCACTCCCATTTTCAATTTGAATTTGTTCGCGGTAAAGCTAGTATAATTATCTCATAATAACGTTATCCCCTCCCCGTCCCTCATCCCCGTCCCCTGCCTCCCCTCCCCCTCCCCCTCCCTTGCCTCCACCTCCTCTACATTCCCCCGCACAAAGCCAAAATTTATGCCTTCTTGTTTTGCTATGAGAGAAAGATGGCCATATAAGGAAAATAAATTATAATGAACAGCTACTGTGCACCATAATTTTAGGTAATTTTATAACCACACGTCTTGGCATACAAGCTGAGTCATGGAAAAGAATAATAACTGAAAAGGATAATTGCTGATTCAGAAAGTGGTGCTCAAATTTCTTGAAGAAAATCCTTATGAGCGACGCAAGTGCACGAAGTGTTAGTGGAAAATGGTTTAAGATAAATATAATAAAATACATTAAGAATAAAGGCAAATGGGGAGAAAGCCAAGTTCATTAAATGGGAAAGGATGAAAAAAAAAAAGTTAATGATATGAAATGAAAAGCACACACACATACATATTTATATATATATATATATATATATATATATATATATATATATATATATATATATATATATATATATATATATATATATAAAATTTTATCACACCGTGATTTATATACAATCATGAAGCTACAAATGTTTAATATCCGATTTACGCTGCGTCGTTGGAAGGTACTGTGTCGAGGGATCGAGACCCGGCGGTACCGATCCATTTATCACTTAAAAATTCTCCTTCGGTGACAATTTCCCGTCGGGGATATTCCCGAAGTAGCGTGAATTGGATATTAAACGACATTTGTAGCTTCATGATTATATATATATATATATATATATATATATATATATATATATATATATTATATATATGTATATATATGTATGTATATATATATATATATATATATATATATATATATATATATATATATATATATATATATGCATATATATGTATATATATGGAGAGAGAGAGAGAGAGAGAGAGAGAGAGAGACTGCCGGAGCTTGGAATTATAGAATTATTGCCCCAGAGTGTTTATAAAGCTTATGCATAGACGGCGTTTACCATTGCCCAGTACAGCTCACCCATCCAGTTAATGACCAGACCCAACGTTGTTTGTATTGCTTAGTTGTAAGAGAACCAGATCCATATCGTCTGACAAAAGAAAAAAAAAAACCGGCTTTACTGAAAGTAAAAGCGATTTTAAACTAAACAAAAAAACCATTGTAAACAGGAACGTTGTCACAGCAAACGTTTTAAGTTTTCTCCCTTACCCCCTACAGTTCAAGAACACATAATTACCTGTTTGAACTTTTAATTACAGTCAAGGACGTTGTGTTTATTTTGTAACGAAGCCATATTTATAGTCAAGCACACAGTTGCCTACTTACCAAACACTAATCCAATGTTTACGTTCTCCAACTGGCTTTTAAAGTTTCCAAAAGGATAAAAGACAAACGAGGGTTCAACTAACATAGGAAAGAGTACAGCAAATAGAAGGTTATTCTAATCCCCCTGAGATAACAAAGCAAAAGAGGTTAATGACTTTTGTTCAAACCCCAGTGGGAAAAGTGTCGCAGGAGACATAATATTAAAAAGGACAATCCTACGACGTACGAAGGATCACGTTCCAGCCAATTAACTCACTCAAGGATTTTTGCGTGTGCGCATTAAAACCCCAGACCATATTACGAAATGAACGTCAAGATTTAAAGATATAATATATGAAAACACTTCAGTTCAATTATATGTTTGTATATGAGTGGATTAATCCACAAACACACACAGGCGCGCACACACACACACACACACATATATATATATATATATATATATATATATATATATGTATATATATATATATATATATATATATATATATATATATATATATATATATATATATATATATATATATATATATACATATATATATATATATATATATATATATATATATATATATATATATATATATATATATACATATTGTATATACATCAATTGGGGAGGCGGACATAAAGACTTGTTAAAAGGGTCAATTTATTCCCTACGTTTCGTAATGGCTTCATTACATTTTCGAGGGCTGTACAAAATAAATAACATATATTACAAAAAGGCTATAAATTTAAATTTAAAAAATTAAGCACAATGGATTACAAATTAAAAAAAATTAACAAATTTTAAAAAATAAAAAAAAAATAAAAAATAGAAGGGACAATTAAAAAGGACAATTAAAATTTTTAAAAATTTATTTTAATTCTTTTTATAATTTGTAATCCATTGTGCTTAATTTTTAAATTTAAATTTATAGCCTTTTGTAATTAATGTTATTTATTTTGTACAGCCCTCGAAAATGTAATGAAGCCATTACGAAACGTGTTTGGGGATAAATTGACCCTTTTAGCAAGTCTTTATGTCCGCCTCCCATTGATGTATATCTGGCTGTACAGACACACATTGTTTGGATACCGCTGTTTGGATATATATATATATATATATATATATATATATATATATATATATATATATATATATATATATATATATATATATTTATATTTGATTACAGTCATTTCAACCTGTGATGATGTGTAACACAGACACACGTACAGACACACACACACACACACACATATATATATATATATATATATATATATATATATATATATATATATATATATATGCAAATATGAATATACATACATATATATACATACATACATATATATATACATGCATATATATATATATATATATATATATATATATATATATATATATATATATATATATATATATATAACTGAATCTGATAAAATATGGAACGATGAATATATAAATTAAGACAAAATCCACGATGGACAGAGAAACAGTGGAATGCTGTGAGGCCTTTCGACTGTCGTCTTTATATATATATATATATATATATATATATATATATATATATATATATATATATACTTTCTAGTATGATACTTTCTATATGACTTAATGTTTAACCCATTCGTAAAGGGAATTTATAAATGAGAGAGAGAGAGAGAGAGAGAAAATGAGTGCAAGTATGAATTTACTTGCAATAGTTAAAAACCTCCTAGATAAATTCCTATCCAAATTGTGAGTGATCCTTTGATAGAGAGAGAGAGAGAGAGAGAGAGAGAGAGAGAGAGAGAGAGAGAGAGCGAGAGAGAGAGAGAGATTGGTGGAGGTTGTTGCACGAGGTTCAAAGTGTTTTTGTGCACGGTAGTAGTGGTGTTGCCAAACTACCCGATAATTAATCCCAGCCCTCATTTAAACCGATTTATAACGAAATACGTCATGGTAACGTCATGAAGCATTCGCTATAACGAATTCCGAGGGTAAACAAGTAAAAAATACGCTGAAGTTTCTTCAGCGCAATCGAGTTTTCTGTAAAGCCGCTACAGCATATAATCAAGGCCACCGAAAACAGATCTATCTTTCGGTGGTCTCGGTATAGTGCTGTATGAGCCACGACCCATGAAACTTTAACCCCGGCCCGGTGATGGCCTGTCCTATATCCTTGCCAGAAGCACGATTATGGCTAACTTTAACCTTAAATAAAATAAAAACCACTGAGGCTAGAGGGCTTCAATTTGCTATGTTTGATGATTGGAGGGTGGATGATGAATATACCAATTTGCAGCCCTCTAGCCTCAGTAGTTTTTAAGATGTGAGGGCAGACAGAAAAAAGTGCGGACGGACAGGCAAAGCCGGCACAATAGTTTTCTTTTACAGAAAACTAAAACGAAGAGGAAACGAACGAATTAATGAGGAAATTCGCATTTGAACGAATAAAAAAGTAGTAGCGGGAGTGGGAAGGGGAAGGGGAGGGGGGAAGGGGAAGGGACTCTGGGCTGCGGTTACTACAGAAAGCGGATCTCTTCTTACAGAAATTACCGATATAAGTTTTCAGTGTTGATTTGATCGAGGTAATTAACAATTATATCAATAATTATCATAAATCAGAAGGCATCGTGCTTACCCCCATATAAAAATGGGAAAAAGCACGTTAAAACAAAGAAGATGATTAATATTCACGTAAATTCTGATAAAAAAAATTGATGTTATTAGGGATTAATTGTTGCAGGTTTATGATACGTCTGACAGCGCCTGAAAGAAAACCTGAGTGCTTAGGATATATATATATATATATATATATATATATATATATATATATATATATATATATATATATATATATATATATATATATATATATATCTTATACTGTATATATGTGTGTATCAAAACTCCCACCAGAAAACTAACCAGGAAAAACTAAAACAGCCTGACACGTGTCGTTCTGTGGTCGGGACAGAACAGGGCAAGGGACGGGGAGGGAAGCGAGAGCGGAAAGAAAAGAAATACTTTGCTGTAGGTATTCGTGACTGACGGAGGTCTCCCAGAGACGGGTCCATTTGTTTTCGCATGAGTCACTGAGAGCTACGGAGTAGTATTTTTCTTTGGGGGGGGTGGTGGGGTTAGGCACGGGAGCCAGGGGTTGATTTACCCTCCTTCGTCTACAAACGGTTCCCATTAGTACGGTCTCCGCAATGCAAATGGTTTGGTAAAAGAAAACGAGAGTGCGTGGGAATCCTCCGTGTGTGTGGTTCGTGTGTGAGCTTTTGAATAGATAAATAAATAAATAAATGTAAGTAAATCGGTAAAAAAGTGAGAGTTTAGCTAACACAGATTGCCATTATAATGATGATTTGTATATTCAATCGCAACTACACCTCTACACCTCCTTCCCCAATACATACGGAAGTATAGGCCTAAGTACATATATACACACCTCTCTCTCTCTCTCTCTCTCTCTCTCTCTCTCTCTCTCTCTCTCTCTCTCTCTATATATATATATATATATATATATATATATATATATATATATATATATATATACAGTTCATATATACATATATATATATATATATATATATTATATATATACTGTATATATGTATATATATATATGTATATATATGTATATTTATATATATACTGTATATATTTATATATATACTGTATATATGTATATGTATATATATATATATATATATATATATATATATATAAATATGTATATATATTTATATTTATATATATATATATACATACACATATATATGTGTGTATACATATACATACATACATCCCCACTTCACGCGTTGATGCTCATTCATCCAAGACCTCACAAAACGTAACAGATAAAAATGAAAGGCCGCAAAACATTCCCCAAGGTCACTCACGGTCAGTGTCGTCATTTTCATAGCAAAAGGTGTGGTTTAAGTTGCCAGAGAAAGGATAATGTTTATTTAACGGTCTTTCTCGCCCTCCATTTAAAGTAACTGCGCACGGGTAGGTAGCAGGTAGGTAGGCGGGACCCAGTAGCCCAAATTACCTTCTTCCTGTTGGGATCTGTGCTGCATGGAATGGAGGGAATAAAGAGATTTTGCTTTAGAATAGGATTTGCTTTTATCCTGCGGAATTTGTTTGCTAAATCGAGTCCGTTATCTTCTTGAGCACCGTTACTCTCTATGTCTGCTAGTCCATCTGTTGGTATTTTATTTTACAGTGGCTGAGCTTGTTTTTATTGTATTTGGTTGCTGTCTCTCTCTCTCTCTCTCTCTCCCTCTCTCTCTCTCCTTATAATGGTCGAAGTAGGTCTAATTTAGCTTTTACTTATTTCTAGCATTTTGTTATAAACGAAGGAATAAATAGAAATGATCTCCCCTTATAATGGTCAAGTAGGTCTAATCTAGATTTTACTTATTTCTAGCATTTTGTTATAAACGAAGGAATAAATAGAATGACCTCTCTCTCTCTCTCTCTCTCTCTCTCTCTCTCTCTCTCTCTCTCTCTCTCTCTCTCCTTATAGTGGCCGAAATAGGTCTAGTGTGGTTTTTACCGATTTGCAGCATTTTGGTATAAATGAAGAAATAAATCAAACCATCTCTCTCTCTCTCTCTCTCTCTCTCTCTCTCTCTCTCTCTCTCTCTCTCTTTCTCTGTGTGTGTGTGTGTGTGTGTGTTTCTATCATTTCAGTGGCTGAAGTATATCTAGTCTGCATTTTGCATATTTCAATATTTGTCTCACAAATTAGTTATAAATAAAACAATATCTGTCGATCTATCTGACCTTTTCTCTCTCTAGACTAGATTTTTCCTCCACTGCGCCTTATCACTCAGCCACAAGTGAAAGAGAAACAGTTACGACTGAAATGTACATGGTTCCTAGCGAAACAAGCACATTCTTTAGAGATAAGACTTGTTTTGACATTGAAAGCAAGCACGCTGCCAAGGTGTAGGTTATTTTTAAAGGTGAAATAAATGATACTACTGCCCTTGATATTTTTTGACTGAGGATATCAGTCGTGGGAAGGTCCTTTTTCGTTTGCCATTTTTGGAAAGATTCTTATTCGGTAAAGACTAAAAGGAAAATACGAAACAGAAACTAAATAATGTATGCTGATGTAATTTTAAAGCGTCCTGAGAGTTAGGATTTCGAAAGGCATTTATGAAGAATTAACATTCCATTTATTCAGGATTCTAATATTTCTATCGTCGCTTATTGAAATAAATAATTCATAAGCACAATAGAATAGATATAACTCATAGTCTGAAAATTCAAATTTTCTTTTTTAGAGAGAGAGAGAGAGAGAGAGAGAGAGAGAGAGAGAGAGAGAGAGAGAGAGAGAGAACACTTTTCAACAAGCCATTTGTCCTGGCTTTTCACATTCGCAGCAAACTGAATGTTCAAATATCTCAGCGAAGTAAAAATAAATACTACATGCATTTATGAACTTGTCATTATATAATAACTAAAATAATACTCAAATGTGTTCGTAAGGGTAAAATGCAAAAAAAAAAAAATGGAACCACGCAGTTCTGATTCTCCATTTCGCCGAAGTGGGACAGAAAAGAGCAAGTTACCAGCCTTAAAATCTAGATGGGCAAAAGGAAATGATGAAAAACAGAAGAAGGAAAAAAGAACTGTAGACCCATGTGTTATTTACGTATTGTTTTGTCCTAAATAACAACATACATCAACTTTTGTCTGAGCAGAAATTCGAAATAAAAGATTGATACCTCATCTGCTGATCAGGAACTGGTGCCGTGGCTCATTTGCAGAGTAGTTTACTAGGTCCACGTACTGGAAGGTCAGCCCCCTTAGCTGAGGTCAAGAAAAGGGAACTAGGCTAGCAACCTCATCCCTGAAGACTTTTTGAGAACCGAAGTTTCTATTCTTCTGATGCTAACTCTTCTAATAGGGGGTAAATGTCGTATATATATATATATATATATATATATATATACGGACAATAGTTTATATATATATATATATATATATATATATATATATATATATATATATACATATATATATATATATTATATATATATATATATATATATATATATATATATATATATATATATACATACAGTATATATACAGTGTGTGTGTGTGTCTTTGTGGTCCAGTGGTTACCAGCATAATCACCAACGAGAGATCCATTTTCGAACGAGTGAAACACCTAAGGAGTGAATCAGTCACCTGATCATTTTTAAGCTTTGTTGGGTCACTGCCAAGGTAGAAAAGGGCATGGGGGGCTATGAAGAACCTCTTTCCAAAAGGCTGGCTGTTAACTGGAAGTTTAACTCGGCTTCGTTAGACCTACACAGGAGGGTGATCAACTTTGCACTGAATTCTATCACACCAACGGCCTTCATTTATCTCCATCTGACACACAATTGCTTGCTTCCTAAAAGACTTCTCTACTGTCTCTACCCAGCATTTTCTAAGTCCTCAGCTTCTTTGCCAAAACATTCTGATTTGTCTCTTAACCTAACTCTTCATTTTCATATTGCTCCATTTCTGTCTCCCTCAGCCCTTCTTACCCCATAATTACATCACAATGCATTCAAAATTATTTTTTATTTTATTTGCAATCATAAATCTAGGCTGACTTTCAGAAAGGAGAGTCGGCTCACCAATCCTTTCCTACACTCCAGCTCTGGCCTCCACAGACACGCTAGGTTTCTTCTCTATCTTTTGCATACATCCTACTACCTAGCTTCCTTCTATTTTGCTGCTTATCTCTTCTCTTACTTTATCATCATATATATGTTCACTCCCAAACACCTGTACGAAACCACTATTTCCATTTTCTTCTTATCCACATCATTACTCATCTTTCCTACCTCTTGGTTTCTATTTGCCCCCATACTCTTTCTCTCATGTATTTTTTTCTTCAAGTTCTTTTACTACTTTATGTGGTTTCTCTTCATTATTCCAGTTATCACAATATTGTTCAAACATCAACCACTTCACACTTCATTCGGTACTTTATTGCACTTTTATTGCATATTATTTGCATATATATGAATGTATATAAAAAGAGAACTGAATATATATATATATCGTATATATATATGTATGTGTGTATGTGTATACATATACATGAACAACACTATACGTAACAAAAATATACAGAAATAAACGCGTGAATTACGAAGACTAATGCCGGACGAATCTCAAAAGTATATATAAAAAGGATAAAAGAAACGCGAAGTCACTCCAAGCGACAAATATTCAGAGGTCAATGTCATTCCTAGATACAAGTGGGTGTGGTTGAAAAAGGCGAAGAAAGGATGTTAGTCGTTGCTTCTCTCTCTCTCTCTCTCTCTCTCTCTCTCTCTCTCTCTCTCCTCTCTCTCTGTGATCGATGTATAAAAGGTAAAACATGATCTCAGGTTGTCACAAGACAGACAGCCTTCCTCCCGTTGATACCAACAATACCTGTAGTCATGATGAGAGGATTGGTGGTAAGATTTTAGTTCGCCTGACTTTCAGTGTTTGGCAATAGTTTTTTGTTTTGGATTTGGTTTTTCCAGAGATATAAACATAGTCCTTTTTATTCAAGGAAAATCTTATTCTTATGTTTGTTTCTGCTTTCTTATCTGTAATAGGAATAGTTTTTTTATAGTCCACTCAGTTGCTTTAGAATATTCTTGTTACATATTTTAGTGTGCAATGCTCAAAGTTTTATTTATTTACTTTTTTATGTTAAAAAGTGCATAATTTAGTTTCATATATA
>NC_089749.1:18595161-18612661 GCF_040412425.1 Macrobrachium rosenbergii | reverse complement strand
TATATAAGTTTATATATATATATAGATATATATATATATATATATATATATGTATATATATATATATATACATCTAGCAGGTATATATGCCCTCATTTGCTAGTCCAGGGAAATTTTCAAAACTCACTCAAAAAATATCTTGCTAGTAGAAGGGATTTAAAATTAAGACTGCAAAAGATTATGTCAATTGCAGTATCAAAGAAGAAAATTTCATGCGTCCATGATATATATATATGCATTTGCTGAACAAAAAAGAAGTTTAATAATATAAAGATCCAGTAAAACATAAGATCCTCAGATTTCACAATAATATATCTAACTATATAGAATCTTTTATATAACAGCCTATATATATATATATATATATTATATATATATATATATATATATATATATATATATATATATATATATATATATATATATAATATATATATATATATAGATATATACTGAAGGATTTATAATTCTGTATATATATATATATATATATATATATATATATATATATATATGTATATATATTATTATATATATATATATATTGGATATTAATTTATTATTTGTAGTTTAAAGGAATTATATTAATATATATATAGCTATATATATATATATATATATATATATATATATATATATATATATATATATATATGTATATATATTATTATATATATATATATATATATATATATATATATATATATATATATATATATATATATATATATAGTATGCATACACACATATATATACTGTATATATGTTTGTGTGTGTGTGCGTTTGCATGTGTGTTCGCTTGTATGTGAGGGGGTTTGTGCAAGGATCTATAGGAGCAAAATAAAAATGGTACGCAGTATCTTTCTGTAACTGCTATAGCGCTATTCGTAAAGAGTGAAGTAGCTGAAAGAACTATTTACACGACAAATACAGTATGGGAATAATGGCTTTTCTTAATTACTGGTTAAGCTAGCTAATTACACACTTATAATCGCCCCTCCCTTCACTAAACATTACTCTCCATCTGTATTTAATATTAATACTTCACCTTCTTGCTTTTTCGCATATATTATTGCAAGTTCATAGTAACAGCCAAACTATAAGGTTATACCACACCAACAAGGCATTCATATAAGATTAATACATAAAAATTTTTACCACTGACACACGCGTAACTTTTTCATGCTCAAAAATACTAAGCCACAAATATTATTTAATATCCAGTTCACTATACCTTGGGAATAACTTACGCCCAAAGAGAATTATGATTGACAAGTGCATCGTGTAAGATTTTGTGTCGCTCTCAGTTAATGAATTGTCTTGAAAAATATTTATATATTCAAGCAGTAAGCTTTTGTTAGCCACTGCTGGCTTTATCAAAGCTAGCAGTGGCTAGCAAGAGCTAAATCTAAACCTAAAATTAAGTGCGATTTAAAAGTCGGATTTTTTGAAATGTGGTTACGCTTTCTCTCTCTCTCTCTCTCTCTCTCTCTCTTTCTCTTTCACACACACACACACACACACACACACATATATATATATATATATACACACACATACACATATATATATATATATATATATATATATATACATATACACACATATATATATGTATATGTGTGAATGTATATATATTATATATATGTGTTAGATACTCATAAGATCATCCGTTTTATGGAAAAGAACATTGAAAGATCCCGTTACATATACAGTACCGTACCGTACACTTCACCGACCTTTGAAGCCATATAAACAAGGCAGATTATCCAGAGAATCCCAAAATACATAAAAAAAAAGATTTGTTGACAGAAGTAACTGCGAAAAAGCATATAGATATTTATATATATATATGAATCAACGGGGGTATAAGAAGGAACATATATATGAGGTATTACGGATTCAAGGACTTCTTCGTAAAGTCTTAAACATCGATATGAAAAAATCCTTTGTTCTCCAATGGAAAATTTTTCATTACGTCCTTGGCGTAATTCTGCTATTGTTTCATGTTGCGCAGTTTGGGGAATGAAGAAAGATTTGTTGATGGAAGTAATCGAAAAAAGCGAATTTAGCTATGAATAAAACTAATTCAGAGCTAGTTGACTGGCGGCTGGTTTTAGGTTTAGGTAAATTTCTAAACATCGATATGGTGCTTTCTCTAAAAATGATAAGGTAACGCAACGTGGGAATGAAGAAAGATACGAGGAAATATCGAACGAATTGATTGAATAAAACTAATTCAAAGCTAGTTGGCTGGTTAGCTGGTTTAGGTTTAGGCGACTTTCTACTAGCATAGGTCCTTGCGCTGAAAATGATAAGGTAACGCAACGTGGGGAATGAAGAAAGATACGAGGGAATGTCGAGCGAATTGATTGAATAAAACTAATTCAAAGTTGGTTGGCTGGTTAGCTGGTTTAGGTTTAGGCGACTTTCTACTAGCATAGATCCTTGCGCTGAAAATGATAAGGTAACGCAATGTGGGGAATGAAGAAAGATACGAGTAAATATCGAACGAGTTGCTTGAATAAAACTAATTCAAACCTAGTTGGCTGGTTAGCTGGTTTAAGTTTAGGCGATTTTCTACTAGCATAGGTCCATGCACTAAAAATGATAAGGTAACGCAATTTGTGGAATGAAGAAAGATACGAGGGAATGTCGAATGAATAGGTCGAATAAAACTAATTCAAAGCTAGTTGGCTGGTTAGCTGGTTTAGGTTTAGGCGACTTTCTACTAGATTAAGTCCTTGCACTAAAAATGATAAGGTAACGCAATGTGGGGAATGGAGAAAGATACGAGGGAATGTCGAACGAGTTGCTTGAATAACACTAATTCAAAGCTGGCTGGCTGGTTGGCTGGTTAGCTGGTTAGCTGGTTTAGGTTAACCTGGCTTTCTACCAGCAGCGGCCCTTGCGCTAAAAATGGCGAAGTAACGCAATGTGGGGAATAAAAAAAGATACGAGGAAATATTGAACTAATTTCTTCAACAAAACTAATTCAAAGCTGGCTAGATGGGTTAGCTGGTCAGCTGGTTGAGGTTAAGGTGACTTTCTACCAGCAGGGGTCCTTGCTCTGAGAGTTGGTAAGGGTGCTGAAGGAGTTTTAAGAAGACTGCTGTTGACCTTCGGGATTTCCAGTTAAAAGGGACTATTTCTATCTTTTATTTTGTGTAATATGTCCAGCTTCACTGGATTTCGATTGGATCTTTTAATGATTTTCTCTCTTGATGGAGTGCTTGGGTGACATTTCGATTTCTGGGAATCGATCAGGGATTTCTGATTCATGCCTCCCGAAATTTCGATAGCCTTTAAAGGAAAGTCGAATTTGATATAACTAACACGTCAAAATGTTTTTCTTTTAGGTTCTAATGATTATAAATTTCGCCGAACAGAAATTGACTCTATATAGGAAACCGACTCTTTATAAAAATTACACATATTTTGCCTACTATCTTGATATGTCAGTCAACACCGACATGTGAGATAAATAGCCTAGCCCATAATTTGTCTATCTTGGAGTCCTGAAATGGTTACGATCAGTCCTATGAGTTTCAAAACGCCCCAAAGAAATTAAAAAAATTTTGTCCTAAAGAAAGATCGATCGTAGATGAATTCAGTCAGTTCTGTGATGTCCATATTCGTACTTACTGGAATGTATAGCTTAATAATTCTAACAAAGAGCAATAAACAGGACTGGCCCAAAGGATGTTTCAACCTGTGAGATGAAAATTTGCGCAAGGCAAAGTTAAAGGAAATGGACAGCTAAGTGGAAAGAGATCAGTGGGAACGGTGCTAACATAAATGATAAAAACAGCACATGCGGGCCCGAAAGACAACCCGTCCCTCCCACCACACTCACACACGAACGACCCAGTTTCGTATGGGTTGTGGAAGGATGGGAGCATTAAATTCTCGTAAGTAGTCAACATTAAATACATAGGAAGATGTCAGGATACGAGAAGAGGAGGAGACACAGCATAAGTACAGTAAGGAAGGCAGTAGGGTGTGTGCAGAACATCTGGATAAGAAATGGAGTTTCTTTGAAGACCAAAGGATTGGTAAGCCAGCTCTCCTTTATGGAAGCGTAATGTGGATGTTGAACGCAAATGAAAGATGAAAGGTTTAAAGTGTTGGAAATTGTTGTTTTTATCATATATAGCTTTAAAAAAACTGAATATGAAAGATATGCAGGTGTGTAAAATAAGTGGTAAAACTTAACATAGAGTTTCGAGATGGTCCAGTCATATGGAAAGAATGGAGCATGCTAATTTGGTGACAAGGAAGTAAGATTTACAGGTGTTAAGGGGAAGAGGTTCTAGAAAGGGCCTTAACATAGAGGAGGCATGAGTATGCTTGGCGAGTAGAGGTGAAATGATCAGTGTGAGTGAGTGTGTACGTGTGTGTGTGTGTGTGTGTGTAGGGGTGCTCGAGGCGTTGTATGGAAGTTTTCTACACCAAAGTTCATCCTCGATTAATCATTTAAGGTATGAATGCGGCAATGGCCATTTTATTTATTTTTTTGTTATCTATCCACGTTAAATGAAACCACTTCCTTTTGAACAAAATTTGTTTTGGTGAAAGTGAGTTTGTAAATAGAAAGGCCACTTTATATACCTCTGAGTTCATAAATGAAAAAAGCCTTAAATGTTTATGCAAGTAAGACTAAGAATACCTCTTATTCCAGAACCACATTTATGATTATTTATGATTATTTGCCTCTGCATAACACACCAGGGAAGGGAATCATACTCAGAAAATTGAAAATACTAAATCATTCGTCAGTTGAAAGAACGTTTTAAGAGTTAAAGCTTCGAGATACTGTCTAGTGCGTGAGGGAATTATTCCATTATGTTTCTAAAAACAAATCTATCAAGCATAACCGGATCCGAAGGACATTAGCAATGTGGAAAAATTCAGGGTGAATGTGACCGCTGGGACCTTACCCTTAGACTTCACGAGTTGGGTGGGGCTGAGGATTAGTGGAGAAAGGTTATTATTATTATTTTTTTTTTTATAAACGTTCTGACTGTGTATAAAAGGCCAATTTTCCCCTCCGCTTGTCATAACCTGATCGTCCCTCGTCCTGCCGAGACCATGAGAGCCTTGGTAAATTCCGACTCTCCAAGTTATAAAGTTAATCAATATTTGAGCTTCTGTTCTGTTTATCTGATTTAGTCTTCCATTGCATAGGTGTCTAAAACAGTGGATAAATACCGCATGCAGAAAGTCTTACATGGCATACTGTAAACTTATTAAAAGTTCTCTGCAGCGTCTCGTCTTAAGCTCCTGATAAATATATTGTTTTCCTCCTTTTACTTTTCTTCCGCTTCCTTTGTCTTCTTCCTCCTTCAACTTTTCTGTTTTCCAGTTGTCACCTTTCATTTACGAACACATCCTTCGGAGAGCTCGGTACTTGTCTACAAATGTGATTTAGTTTCGTTACACTAATTCATAACATGAAGAACTTAGGTGTCTAATGTTGCTAAGTAATGATAATGACACTGCGTATCTTGACTATGGTTAAGTCTTCCCTGTCGATGATTTTGTGATTAGACCATTATAACCTTATGATAACAGCAGTTTGAGTTCTAAGTATTCTTAGAATCGTATCTTTATCTTCATAACTAGCTTCTTTTGCCGAAAAGTACATTTTACAACAATATCTCCCAATTTTGATTTATGTGATTCAATTGACTAATACCCTCACTTTTGTAGACAGACAGATGCTTATTACCTTTGTAAAACCCAAGACTTATTTTCATGTATTGTACAAAAAATTTCACATATTACTGTCATATAAGATTCTTATTTTAATGTTTTGAATCAAAATGTTCTTCTTCAGATTGGAGTCTTGTTGGTAACCTTAGTGGCTGCAGAGCAGAAACGCTCAGCTGACCCTGGAATTGGCTATGGGCTTGGAGGCCTTGGACTAGGAGGACTAGGTTATGGAGGTCTGGGTTATGGAGGACTGGGTCATGGAGGACTTGGGCTTGGAGGTCTTGGCTATGGCTTAGGCCTTAATGCTGGATACGGAGGTGGATATGGAGGTTATGGTGGCCTCTTGAGTGCTGGGAACTACGCCAATGGATACAGCCACTCCTCTGGGTACAACCATGGAAACCACATTCTAACTGGATACGGAGGATTGGGAGGACTGTCACATGGCCATCTCAACAAGCACTTGCTCGGCAAACGAAGTGCTGATCCTGAACCAGGTTTAGCCTTAGGAGGACTTGGTGGACTTGGCCATGGAGGTCTTGGTCTTGGAGGGCTCGGCTACGGAGGCCTTGGTCTTGGTGGACTTGGCCACGGAGGCCTTGGTCTTGGAGGGCTCGGCTATGGAGGCCTTGGTCTTGGAGGGCTTGGTTATGGAGGCCTAGGACATGGTGGACTAGGCCATGGCTTAGGTCTTAGTGCAGGATTCGGTGGAGGATATGGTGGCCATGGTGGTCTCCTAGGTGCCGGTAACTATGCCCATGGATACAGTCACTCCACTGGCTACAGCCATGGAAACCATATTGGAAATGCCCACAAAGCATTGGGAGGATTGGCCCATGGGCACAAAACATCGTAGGAAGTAAAATGATATTCCTTAGACTTAACAAGAATCAGAAAGTTGGTGTTTCCAGTGAAATGCTTCTTTTTGGGGCGTGCTAAGGATACGGTAACCCCTACTTCTGTATAAAAGAAAAATGAGTCCAGACTGTTAATATATGATTGATATGAAGACCTTGATCTCTGAGGATTCTTAATCTATGTAAAAATGCATTCTGAAAAATATATATTTTAGTCATATTTATTGTTTACTTTAAAACCTCTTCCAGGTAAAATAGCTGTCTGAAGTTCTTGTATGGAGATAAGTTTGACAATTGAAAACGAAGGAATTTAGTCTTTCCTCAGTAAAATTCAACCAGGATTTGTAACATCTTGGCTGTATGGAGATTTTTAAAATACAAATATTTTTGTATTATTACCAATCCCATAATACAATGATCCACGTGACGTAAACCTTTAAATAAGGAATGCCTACAACCTGGAATCACAGAAACAGATGGGCAAAATGAGAGAAAGATAAAGAAAAATATAAAAAGATGGATAGCAACAAGAATCACATATGAAGTATCTTAAATGCTCTTGATTAAATCCTGTAATTTAACGATAAAATACTTAAAAACGGAATATCCTAAATATAGTTCATTACATAGTCACTAATAAAAATTAAAGGTACATTCCAGCTTCAAGTGCAGAGTGGGGGAAAACTTTATAAAAACAGAAACGTAAGACAGAATCAGTTTTTGACATGAATCGCCTTTTCCTTTTTGTTGTATGTTGAAATATATTTCTGATCATGAAACATACAAAAATGTCAATATGACTTTGATACACAAATAATTTTTTCCTTGGGTTGCAGGAATCAGGGGTGATGATAATAACTAATAATGCAGGATAGGTGACCTTTAAAATGTAAATGGAGAAGGTAGAGCAAAATGGGTCACGTAACTAAACATTTTATGATAGTATGTGTCACAAAATCATATAATTCTCTATGGCATTATAAACATTGTTGTTGTGTTCTAGTTTAAAAGAAGGGTTTATAGGCACTGGTCGTGGGCATGGAGTTAATTAGCCTGTGCCTGTTCTATTTCTTTTAATACTGGTGTCTTTATAAATCGATGGTAAGCTTCGTGTCAAGGAAATATGTAGCCTTTTCATTTTAAACTCTTACCAATTTCCCATACATTGGAAAGTTAATAATTTTTACATTTTGATAAATATACTCCCGGGTATGATCATTACCAGAGTTCTTCAGTTACTTTTCACTTGTGTTACTTCCGTTTAGTTACTGTAATGAAAGGATAAAAGCTGATTAGGGTTACTTAACTTGCAATTGATTTCATCTAATTTTGGGTAGTTTTAATGATCTTAACTTCATGCTTACATTGCAAATCAGCAGCGCCGGCAGAACAAACAGCCCAGTGTTGAATATATATGTATAAACTGTACACACACACAAACACACACACACACACATATATATATATATATATATATATATATATATATATATATATATATATATATATATATATATATATATATATATATATATATATATATATATATATATATATATATATATATATCCGAAGGGACTTTATAACTGATAAGTGGTTCGTCATCTCACTGGTTCAAACCGATTACAAGAGAACCAACACCGTTCAGTGACGCGCCTTAAACCACCTAGCTATCAATTTACTGCTGTCTTCCTCAGGTGAGTAATATGGTCATAATAAAAGTAATAAAGTCTTTATTTCATCCCCCCAACTCAGAACGGGATCGATTTCAGGACGCTCACAGATTTATATATATATATATATATATATATATATATATATATATATATATATATATATATATATATATATATATATATATATATATATATATATATATATATATATATAAATCTATATATATATATATATATATATATATATATTCCAGTGAGCGTTCAGAAATCAATCCCATTCTGACTTGAGGGATGGGAAATGATTTTGGCTCTTTTAATGATAACTACATTACTCATCTGATGAAGTAAGCAGTAAAATAGGCTTTATGATATTTAGACTGTGGAGCAAGCACAAGGCACTTCCGGCCATTCAGCGCTCAAGACAGTGAAAAGTGGAAGTTAGAGTGGTTGGACACCAAGATAAAGAAAGCTAGATAATGAAGGGATGAAACACAAAGACCTCAAGGTTGAAATGGGAAAACCCCTAAATTGCACTATGAAGTAACCGCCAGAGATGTCTGACAGCAAGAGTGAAGAAAGGAAGCAGGAATGAATGTGAAGTATTGCACTTAAAAGTTGGTGCAACTAGGGGTAAAGGGAGGGTGCAAACATCCTGTAGGCATGCGTACTGGTGGCGCAACCCACCTACAGAGCAGTGAATTAAGTACCTGGTAATTAATAAACTGTGAAAGGATACATTTAAGTTAAGGAAGGGTATAGTATCAGCAGTCTCATACCAAAAGACTTGCTGTATATTAGAACGTTAATTCCTTCTTGACCTAACCCATCAATAGACGAAAGGTTAATAGTAGAAATATTTAACCGCATTCAGGCATGGTTCAGAAAAAAATACAGGACAATGGTCAATGCCAGGTTTTTTTTCCAGCTGCCGAATCATATTTGAACACAATTTTCAAAGAACTTCCATAACATTAGCACTTACATTTACTTTACACACAAAAAGACCTATCAGCAGTACGGCAAGTCAAAGACCTCACGCACTCTGGACCATGACCTCTGTCTCAGACAATTTGGATGTTATGGCCCACCCTTTCCCGCACTTTTCAGTCACATTTTCCTTCTTCAGCCTTCACTAATATTATACACTTTTTTTGTAGCCAATAGTGATTGTTCTTTCCATAGGACTGGACCATCTCAAAATACTACGATACATCCTTCCATTTAAGCTAAACTTTGTTAACGCTTCTGTGTATCATCACATTTTCTACCCGTTTAATTCTATTAAGAAAACGCTTCATTTCATAAGTTTTTCTTCGATTTGAACTCAGCAATCACACTTCACTTCCACAAAGAAGACTTGTCTCAACAGTCCCCTCATATATTATAAAAAGTGGCTTCCGTAGAGACTCCGATTCTCCTCCGGATCTTTCGTACAGACCTGCATCTTTCTTCTCATCATCTGTTCGGTAACTCACCTCTTATCATAGTTTGCTATAAATCCTGTACAGATTTCCCCTTTTTACCGTCAAAACCTCCTAGGTAACTTTTTCAAAGCAAACACTGGTATGGTGGTTGGTGTCGTGGTACGCCACACATATGTTGCGGGTTCGCGTCTCCCCCAGGGCGGTGAAAAATCACTGGCTCTGTATCATGATCAGTTACTGCTGCAGTGTGGGGTCTGTGGTGGGAGGTTGAAACCAGCATTCTTTGGAAGCTTGAATTTCAAGTTAATTGCCCCTGTGTGCTTGTTCCATGCGAATAGGTTTTATCTACAGAAATAATAATAATAACTTGAACTAAACATTCCTCCTCTTTGTCTACCTGACACTTTTCTTCCCCTTTCCATATCTGCGTGTGTGCGTGTTTAAAGACTGATGCCTCTTAGACAGTTTCTATTTAACAAGGTTCCTCTTCCCTTAAACATTTTGTTTCTCTATGGTATAAATGCAAGTAAACTCACTTCCATCTATAGTTCTGATTCTACCTCAGAATTTCCTTGGGGAGATTTTGCTGCACAAGATACTCATAAATTTTAGTTTCATTGCCCTGAATGCCACATGACTTATAATCACCTGATTTATCCTGCGTTGGCGAAAACATTTAAGAATGTTCTAAAAACAGAGACAAACGTTCGACAGAAATCAAGGTAATTAGTGGTAAAACAATTCAATATCATTGTCGCCTTCCCGGAGGACTGTGGGTGTGGTTAAGGAATTTCAGAAAAAAATATATTGTTTTAATTGTTGTTGTTTTTTTTTTATTTCCCGATTGTATATAAGAGACGATTGTCATCCAAGGAACTCACAACATAACTGTCCCTCATCCAGCTGAGATCGGTAACACGTGGGACCATGAGAGTCTTGGTAAGTCAACAATTTCAGCAAAGTCGGGGTCGCCTGAGAACACTTATTTTCTGGTTTGTTGGGAAAGATGTTACGTTACTCTACCAGCAGCAACACAAGAGATTTCAGTTTTGTTTATAATATTTAGCATTTGTTGGAAGGCTAGAAGGTAAAATGTTAAAAAGTAAGAGATCGGATATGTGTACAAATTCTTTAACTTTTATTTTCTGAAAATTTTAGAGTTAATCATCTGAACTATGATTTCCTTATACATTTCACTCCGGCAGAATCTTACCAAGGTACACGAGAAATATGTCGTCATTTCAAATTCGGGTTCTCTGATATATCCTATTAACATTATTGAATAAGCACAGACACACTCGGTTGATGGCAGAACTTTGATGAATATCAAATATCCTACCATGAGAATGACTGTAAAACCGCTTTTCATTAAAGAATGTTAAATGTAGAGCCACATGTTAATTGTTTTAGATACTTTGTAGGGGTAACGTGAAAAATGTAACGATATTTTAAATGTACAATAATGATTGCATTAAGTATGTTGCCAGGCTTCAAACTTCAGGGTTCTTCTAAACTTGATTCTTAAACTTTACGTAATTTTACCAAGATTACGTATAATATATATATATGTGTATATGTATATATATATATATATATATATATATATATATATATATATATATATATATATATATGTATGTATGTATATATATGCACATATAAATGAACTATTAAATATTTTCATCAATAGCTTTTACGATCCTAGGAAAAATGTTCTTTCTTTCAGATTGGAGTCCTGTTGGTAGCCTTAGTGGCTGCAGAGCAGAAACGTTCAGCTGACCCTGGAATTGGCCATGGGGGACTTGGAGGACTGGGTTATGGAGGCCTTGGACTTGGAGGCCTGGGACTAGGAGGCCTGGGTTATGGAGGACTGGGCCATGGAGGGCTTGGGCTTGGTAGTCTTGGCTATGGCTTAGGCCTTAATGGTGGATATGGAGGTGGATATGGAGGTTATGGTGGCCTCTTGAGCGCTGGCAACTACGCCAATGGATACAGCCACTCCACTGGGTACAATCATGGAAACCACATTGGAAACAAATATGGAGGTCTGGGTGGGCTCTCACATGGTCATATTAACAAGCACTTGCTAGGCAAACGAAGTGCTGATCCTGAACCAGGTTTAGCCTATGGAGGACTTGGTGGACTTGGAGGACTTGGCCACGGAGGCCTTGGTCTTGGTGGACTTGGCCACGGAGGCCTTGGTCTTGGTGGACTTGGCTATGGAGGCCTTGGTCTTGGAGGACTTGGTTATGGAGGCCTAGGACACGGTGGACTAGGCCATGGCTTAGGTCTTAATGCAGGATTCGGTGGAGGATATGGTGGCCATGGTGGTCTCCTAGATGCCGGGAACTATGCCCATGGATACAGTCACTCCACTGGGTACAGCCATGGAAACCATATTGGAAATGCCCACAAAGCATTGGGAGGATTGGCCCATGGGCACAAAAACATCGTAGGGAAGTAAAATGATATTCCTTAGGCTTAACAAGAATCAGAAAGTTGGTGTTTCCAGACGAATGCCTTTTTCTGGGGCGTGTTAAGGATACGGTAATCCCCGCTTCTGTATAAAAGAAAAATGAGTCCAGACTGTTAATGTATGATTGATATGAAGACCTTGATCTCTGAGGATTCTTAATCTATGTAAAAATGCATTCTGAAAAATATATATTTTATTCATATTTATTGTTTACTTTAAAACCTCTTCCAGGTAAAATAGCTGTCTGAAGTTCTTATATGGGGATAAGTTTGACAATTGAAAACGAAAGAATTTAGTCTTTCCTCAGTAAAATTCAACCAGGATTTGTAACATCTTGGCTGTATGGAGATTTTTAAAATACAAATATTTTTGTATTATTACCAATCCCTTAATACAATGATCCACGTGACGTAAACCTTTAAATAAGGAATGCCTACAACCTGGAATCACAGAAACAGATGGGCAAAATGAGAGAAGGATAAAGAAAATTATAAAAAGATAGATAGCAACAAGAATCACATATGAAGTATCTTATATTATGCTCTTGATTAAATCCTGTAATTTAACGATAAAATACTTAAAACGGAATACCCTAAATATAGTTCATTACACAGTCACTAATAAAAATTAAAGGCACATTCCAGCTTCAAGTGCAGATTGGGGGAAAACTTTATAAAAACAGGAACGTAAGACAGAATCAGTTTTTGACATGAATCGCCTTTTCCTTTTTGTTGTATGTCGAAATATATTTCTGATCATGAAACATACAAAAATGTCAATATGACTTTGATACACAAATATTTTTTTCCTTGAGTTGCAGGAATCAGGGGTAATGATAATAACTAATAATGCAGGATAGGTGACCTTTAAAATGTAACTGGAGAGGGTAGAGCAAAATGGGTCACGTAACTAAACATTTTATGATAGCATGTGTCACAAAATCGTATAATTCTCTATGGTATTATAAACATTGTTGTTGTGTTCTAGTTTAAAGGAAGGGTTTATAGCCGCTGGTCGTGGGCATGGAGTTAATTAGCCTGTGCCTGTTCTATTTCTTTTAATACTGGTGTCTTTATAAATCGATGGTAAGCTTCGTGTCAAGGAAATATGCAGCCTTTTCATTTTAAACTCTTACCAATTTCCCATACATTGGAAAGTTAATAATTTTTACATTTTGATAAATATACTCCCGGGTTATGATCATTACCAGAATTCTTCAGTTACTTTTCACTTGTGTTACTTGCGTTTAGTTACTGTAATGAAAGGATAAAAGTTGATTAGGGTTACTTAACTTGCAATTGATTTCATCTAATTTTGGGTAGTTTTAATGATCTTAACTTCATGCTTACATTGAAATCAGCAGTATGGCAGAACAAACAGCCCAGTGTTGAATATATATGTATATAAACTGTATTCACACACACAGACACACACACACACACACACACACATATATATATATATATATGTATATATATATATATATATATATATATATATATATATATATATATATATATATATATATATATATATATATATATATATATATCCGAAGGGACTTTATAACTGATAAGTGGTTCGTCATCTCACTGGTTCAAACCGATTACAAGAGAACCAACACCGTTCAGTGACGCGCCTTAAAACCACCTAGCTATCAATTTACTGCTGTCTTCCTCAGGTGAGAAGTAATGTGGTCATCATAAAGGGCCAAAGTCTTTACCCCATCCCCAACTCAGAACGGGATCGATTTCAGGACGCTCAATATATATTTATATATATATATATATATATATATATATATATATATATATATATATATATATATATATATATATATATATATATATATATATATATATATAAATCTATATATATAATATACATATACACTATATACATATACATATATATACCTATGAACATCCTGAAATCGATCCCATTCTGATTTAAGGGCTGGGGAAATGACTTTGGCTCTTTTCATGAAAACTACATTACTCATCTGAGGAAGTAAGCAGTAAAATAGGCTTTATGATATTTAGACTGTGGAGCCAAGCACAGGCACTTTCCGGCCATTCAGCGCTCAAGACAGTGAAAAGTGAAAGTTAGAGTGGCTGGACACCAAGATAAAGAAAGCTAGATAATAAAGGGGATGAAGCACATGGACCTCAAGGTTGAAATGGGAGAAACCCCTAAATTGCACTATGAAGTAACCGCCAGAGATGTCTGACAGCAAGAGTGAAGAAAGGAAGCAGGAATGAATGTGAAGTATTGCACTTAAAAGTTGGTGCAACTAGGGGGTAAAGGGAGGGTGCAAAAATCCTATAGGCATGCGTACTGATGGCGCAACCCATTTACAAAGCAGTAAATTAAGTATCTGGTAATTAATAAACTGTGAAAGGATACATTTAAGTTAAGGAAGGGTATAGTATCAGCAGTCTCATACCAAAAGACTTGCTGTATATTAGAACGTTAATTCCTTCTTGACCTAACCCATCAATAGACGAAAGGTTAACTGCAGAAATATTTAACCGCATTCAGGCATGGTTCAGAAAAAAATACAGGACAATGGTCAATGCCAGGTTTTTTTCCAGCTACCGAATCATATTTGAACATAATTTTCAAAGAACTTCCACAACATTAGCACTTACATTTACTTACACAAAAGACCTATCAGCAGTACGGCAAGTCAATGACCGTACGCACTCTGGACCATCGCCTCTGTCTCAGACAATTTGGATGTTATGGCCCACCCTTTCCCGCAATTTTCAGTCACATTTTCCTTCTTCAGCCTTCACTGACGTTATACACTTTTTTGTAGCCAATAGTGATTGTTCTTTCCATAGGACTGGACCATCTCAAAAATACTACGATACATACTTTCACATGCGTTAAACTTTTTTTACCACTTCTGTATATCATCACATTTTTCACCCTTTCAATTCTATTAAGAAAATGCTTTATTTCTGAAGCTTTTCATCATTTTGAACTCAGCAATCACGCTTCACTTCCACAAAGATGACTTGTCTCAACAGTCCCCTCATATATTATAGCTGTGGCTTCCATAGAGACTCCGATTCTCTTCCAGATTTTTCGTACAGACCTGCTGCTTTCTTTTCATCACCTGTTCCGTGACTCACCTCTTATCATAGTTTGCTATAAATCCTGTACAGGCTTTCTCTTTTACCATCAAAACCTCTTATGTACCTTTTTCAAAGCAAACACTGGTCCGCTGGTATGGTGGTTGGTGTCGCGGTATGCCACACAGATGGTGTGGGTTGGCGTCTCCCGCAGGCCGATGAAAAATCACTGGCTCTGTATCATGATCGTTACTGCTGCAGTGTGGGGTCTGTGGTGGGAGGTTGAAACCAGCATTCTTTGGAAGCTTGAATTTCAAGTTAATTGCCCCTGTGTGCATGTTCCATGCGAATAGGTTTTATCTACTGAAATAATAATAATAATAATAATAATAATAATAATAATAATAATAATAATAATAATAATAATAATAATAATAACTTGAACCAAACAGGCCTCTTCCTTGTCCACCTGACACTGTTTTCCCCTTTCCATATCTGCGTGTGTGCGTGTTTAAAGACTGATGCCTCTTAGACAGTTTCTATTTAACAAGGTTCCTCTTCCCTTAAATATTTTGTTTCTCTATGGTATAAATGTAAGTAAACTCACTTCCATCAATAGTTCTGATTCTACCTCAGAATTTCCTTGGGGAGATTTTGCTGCACAAGATACTCGTAAATTTTAGTTTCATTGCCCTGAATGCCACATGACTTATAATCACCTGATTTATCCTGCGTTATGAAAACATTTAAGAATTTCCTAAAAACAGAGACAAACGTTCGACAGAAATCAAGGTAATTAGTGGTAAAACAATTCAATGTCATTGTCGCCTCATCCCGAGGACTGTGGGTGTGGTTAAGGAATTTCAGAAAAAATATATTGTTTTAATCGTTGTTTTTTTTATTTCCCGATTGTATATAAGAGACGATTGTCATCCAAGGAACTCACAACATAACTGTCCCTCATCCAGCTGAGATCGGTAACACGTGGGACCATGAGAGTCTTGGTAAGTCAACAATTTCAGCAAAGTCGGTGTCGCCTGAGATCACTTACTTTCTGGTTTGTTGGGGAAGATGTTACGTTACTCTACCAGCAGCAGCAGAAGAGATTTCAGTTTTGTTTATAATATTTAGCACTTGTTGGAATGCTAGAAGGTAAAATGTTAAAAAGTAAGAGATCAGAGATGTGTTCAAATTCTTTAACTTTTATTTTCTGAATTGTTTAGAGTTAATCATCTGAGGTTTGATTTCCTTATGCATTTCACTCCTGCAGAGTCTTACCAAGGTACAATAGAAATACGTTGTCATTTCAAATTCGGGTTCTCTGATATATCCTATTAACATTATTGAATAAGCACAGACACGCTCGGTTGATGGCAGAACTTTGATGAATATCAAATATCCTACCATGAGAATGACTGTAAAGTCGCTTTTCATTAAAGAATGTTAAATGTAGAGCCACATGTTAATTGTTTTAGATACTTTGTAGGGGTAACGTGAAAAATGTAACGATATTTTAAATGTACAATAATGATTGTCTTAAGTATATTGCCAGGCTTCAAACTTCAGGGTTCTTCTAAACTTCTTTCTTAAACTTTACGCAATTTTACTAAGATTATGTATAATATATATGTATATGTATATATATATATATATATATATATATATATATATATATATATATATATATATATATATATATATATATATATATATATATATATATATATATATATATACTCGTATAATATAAATGGACTATTAAATATTTTCATCAATAACTTTTATGATCCTAGGAAAAAATTTTCTTTCTTTCAGATTGGAGTCTTGTTGGTAGCCTTAGTAGCTGCAGAGCAGAAACGTTCAGCTGACCCTGGAATTGGCCATGGGGGACTTGGAGGACTGGGTTATGGAGGCCTGGGACTAGGAGGCCTGGGTTATGGAGGACTGGGTCATGGAGGGCTTGGGCTTGGTGGTCTTGGCTATGGCTTAGGCCTTAATGGTGGATACGGAGGTGGATATGGAGGCTATGGTGGCCTCTTGAGTGCTGGGAACTATGCTAATGGATACAGCCACTCCACTGGATACAACCATGGAAACCACATTGGAAACAAATATGGAGGTCTGGGTGGGCTCTCACATGGTCATCTTAACAAGCACTTGCTAGGCAAACGAAGTGCTGATCCTGAACCAGGTTTAGCCTATGGAGGACTTGGTGGACTTGGAGGACTTGGCCACGGAGGCCTTGGTCTTGGTGGACTTGGCCACGGAGGCC
>NC_089749.1:18565161-18590161 GCF_040412425.1 Macrobrachium rosenbergii | reverse complement strand
ACTGACGATCGAATCCTGGGTTTTCACATTCATTTGCATAATTTGGAAAGGAATCTTCCTAACTAAATGTCGTTACATCTTCACAAATTAAAATTTATAGCACTTCCCAACTTCAAGCAGAGAAAGAAGAATAGCTAATTAAAACATGGATGTAATGCAACCAACTTTGGCATGAATGGAATGAATGCAAAATGGTTTATCTAGGCCTCATTGCTTGCTTCTTGGATAAAAAAAAAAACTACCCATCAGCGATAATATTTGGCAACAGGAGTGATTATCGTAGGTTGAGGAGAGATAAGGAAGAATGGAGTTACATATAGTATTATTGCCTCTAGTTTCTGCAAAACAGCATAATTTTGCTACTAACTGTGGGTATGGCACAAAATCTACAACCTTCGATTCTTTATCTTTTTTGTTGTTGTCTTTACAAATTAATGTTACTGTTCCGTCATGAAAATATGCAGCCTCTATATGTTCAACGGTATGGTACTCTAGACTTTTACCAGTTTCCCCTACATAGGACAAATACTGTATGTTTTATTAAACATAAACCAAGGGTAGGATCGTTACCTGAATTCTTAGATTAAGTTTTATTTTTCTTCTAATGTTCTTATTGCAATGAAAAGAAAATAGATGATTTTATTCTAATTTTTGGTTGCGTCTGAGTGACCTTGAACACCGTTTACTTTTCAACTTGAAAACATCATTAAAAGAAACCACTAAATAATTACAATACTCTCTGAGGACCTGAGCAGTAAATTGGATATGTGGTAGTTATTATTCTATGAAGGGTTGCACCTAAGTTAGGAAAATCTATAAGACCTGCAAACTCATTCCAAAAGACTTGCTGCAAATCAGAATGCTAATTCTTACTTGACCTACCCCTTTGATAGAGAAAAGGGGAACGAAGGGAATATTTATTGGTATTCAGCTGCGGTTTCAGATAAAAAAAAAAAAGACAGTGGTCGTTGCCACAGAATACTTCGCCTGCTGAGTCCTATATGAAATCTATTTGGAAACAAACTTCCCCAATATTAGCAGGTTCGTATACCTACGCAGAATGGTCATCATCAGTAAGTAAAACCCCTTTACACACTCTGAGCACACTCTGTAGTTTCTTGGAATTATGGCCCATCTTTTCCCACCAAATTCCACCCCATCTATATAGTACTTCTCCCTCCCTTCAGCCCTAACACTTTCTAATTGTACCCCTTTTTTCTAACCAATAGTTATCTGTTCTCTCTGCAGGGACGAACCACATTTCCTTTAAGGTACCATTTTTTATCACTTCCATGCATCACCACATTTCTTACCTTTTCGGGTCTTTTATGCCACATATACAATATTATGCAAGTGTTTCTTTTCATAATTTAAATTTTTCCTTCAATATAATGAATTCAATCACAACATTCTACTTCCATAAAGGGGATTTGGCTTTACATTCAGAGGATACATTTCCAACCATGGTTTCATTAGTTGCCAATTCTCCTCCGAATCTTTTGTACAGATCTTGCTTCCTTCTTTCATCACCTATTCAGTGATTCATCTCTTTTCATATACTACCATAGTTCTTATACAGATTTTCCCTTTTACCATCAAAAATTCTTACACAACTGTTCCACAGCAAACACTCGAACTAAACACCCTCTCCCTTGTCTGCCAAACGCAATAAAGTTTTATGAATCTAAGGCCGTTTTTACCAGCTAGTGTTTCTTTCCTGCGGAACTCTTTGACTGTTTGTGATATGAATGAAATTAAGCTCATTTCCATTAACAGTCTGGGTGTTCGTTTTCCTTCAGACATTTCTCTGAGAGATTTTACCGCATGCCTAAAATTCTGTGTCATTACACCGAATGTCTCATGAATTATAATCACCTGATTCATCCAGTGGTCTTGAAAAATGTTTAAGAATTTTCTAAAAATAGAGACAAACAATCTACAGAAATCAAGGTAATTACATAGTGGTTAAAAGAGTTCAGTGTCAATGTCATCATCCCAGAAGACTGAGGGTGTGGTTAAAGATTTTTAGGAAAGTAGATTCCGTTAAGGCTTTTTTTATTTTATTTTTTTTATTTCCTGCTTGTATATAAGAGACGGTCCTCATCCCAGGAAGTCATAACCCAATTGTCCCTCAGCCTGCTGAGTTCAGAAAACACGTGGGACCATGAGAGTCTTGGTAAGCCCGCAATTTCCCCAAAAGTCAGTGTTACCTGAAGTGTCAGGCCTTATCGTTGCTACTTAAAAACATAAGCGACTTCAGTTTTGCGTATAAAACATAGTGTAATGCAAGAAAGTAGGAAATGCTAAAACGTCAGAGAACGTACGCTCTTGTTCTGTTCTCCGAATACTTATGATTTCGCGTTTTGGTTTAAGAGATAAGCTTCTGATATGTGGTTTACTTATACATTTGACCAATGTCGAATGTCACCTAGATACAGCAGCAACACATTGTTATCTTCAATAGGGGTTCTCTGATATATCCTTGTGACATTTTTACATATACATAATCTCACTCGTCCTTTCATAAATATCAGTAAATATCCTACATCGACAGTGACGGCAACACTCACTTTTTTTAAGAAATGGTTAAATTAGAATAATATTTCATTCGTGAATACTTTCCACGGATGTTGAGATAAATGCAGTGCTATTTCATATGTAAAACATTGAGAGGTCTATATTCATTGAATTCCCAGGCTTTAAACTATAGGCTTCATCAAAAACTCTTTATCAAACTTCACATAATTTTAGATTGATTATGTATCTGTATCTGTTCACAAGAAGAAAAATAAAATAGTCAGTATTCTTAGGATCTCAGTTGTTTTTGTTCTTTCAGATTGGAGTCCTGTTGGTAGCCTTTGTGGCTGCAGAGCAGAAACGTTCAGCTGACCCTGGAATTGGCTATGGCGGACTTGGAGGACTGGGATATGGAGGCTTGGGACTAGGAGGACTTGGTTATGGAGGACTGGGCCATGGAGGGCTTGGACTTGGTGGTCTTGGCTATGGCTTAGGCCTTAATGGTGGATCGAGGTGGATACGGAGGCCCATGGCGGCCTCTTTGGCGCAGGCACTACGCCAATGGATACAGCTACTCCCACTGGATACAACCATGGAAACCACATTCTCAAAGGATATGGAGGGAGCAGGAGGGACTGTCACATGGTCATCTTAACAAGCACTTGTTTCCCGGAACGAAGTGCTGATCCTGAACCAGAGATTAGCCTTGGTGGACTTCTGGTGGACTGGGTTATGGAGGACTTGGGCTGGTGGACTTGGATATGGAGGGCTTGGACTTGGCGGTTAGACTTAACGCTGGATATGGTAGGACATGAGGCTTAATGGTGGAGTCTTGGACTCTGGGGCAACTACGCAATGGATACAGCCACTCCACCTTAGCCAACTGGAAACCAGACTTAAAGGATATGGAGGAGCAGGAGGACTGTCACATGGTCATCTTAACAAACACTTGTGGATAAACGAAGTTCACCTGGATCCTGAACCCAGGAAATTAGTCTAAGACTTGATGGACTAGGTTATGGAGGACTGGTGACTAGGGTTCACAATGGAGAAAATGAAAATGGACTTGGATATGGAGAAATTAAAATTGGCCTTTCCAGAAATGCGTCTTTTTAGGACATTGCTAAATTTGATATGGAGGTCTTGGAACCTTGGTGGACTTGGTCCAAACTTATTGGGAATACATTTTTTTGGGTGGACTCTAATCTCTTGGTTCATATGGTGGCCAAAGATACATTTTTATGAAAATATATATATTTCAATCTTATGCGTTATTAACTTTGAAACCTTTTCCCGATTCAAAATATCAATGGAACTTGATTTAGTATGGATAATTGGAAGGTAAAATGTCTTTCTTGCAATTCATTCCTAAAACTTCAAAATATGAAATTTCCAAATCTAGGAAAGACAGACATTGAAGATAAATCGACCGATAGATTAAAAATGCTTTTGGAAGTCATGGAGAAACGATCCATTTGACTATTGAGAACTACTTTTGATAAAAGTTCAAGGTTTCTTGGACATTAGATTCCTGATCCTGTAAATACATTTTTGATAAAAAAAAAAATCTTAAGCTGATGTATTCCAAACTCAAAGGATATTAGTCAAAATAGCTGTCTGAAGTTCGTACTGACAGATTTTGTTGAAATCAAGAATTTATTTCTTTCCTACACAATCATCTACGTATCAAAAACTTTTTATTTAGGAAATAATTTTGTTCTTAAAGTTACAAAATTCAAATAAAAAAAACCATAAAAGACAGGTTAAAGATAAATTAAAAATAGATGAACAAAAATTGGAAATAGCTTTGATAGAAAACCACAAACTTTTCAAATGTCCCTTTTCCTTTACCATTAAGTGAAAAGGAATTTTAAAATTCTTCACTAATTTTACAAAAACAAAAATGAAAAGCAAAATGAACTTCACAGGAGAATGTCAAAACAGCAGATAATAGCTATGGGTAATATAAAGCGACACGTTTAGAAGCATGTTGTCATTTGTGTTGCTGAAATACATTTATCGGAAACGTGGTTAATGTTTCAAGAATGCCTCTTTTGCATCATAAGTACTATTCCCTCGAGTTAAAAATCCACTGGCTCTGCATCTGATGATAATGCAGGATGTAGGGATCATTAAAAATAAATGCAAATGTAAAAATTTGAGAAATCATAAACGGTACCAATGGCACTGTTTCCATTTTTTAGGTTGCAAACGTTTATAAATGCAAATGTGTCAGTAAACACGAACAAATAATTATCTCTGACAAGTATATACATTGCTGTTTTACAGATATCAGCTAAATGTTATTATTATTATTATTATTATTATTATTATTATTTAATTATTATTATAATTATTATTATTATTATTATTATTATTACTGTTGTTTTTATAATTATTATTATTATTATTATTCAGAAGATGAAACCCATTTCTTGTGGGACAAACACAGGGACCATTGACTTGAAATTCAAACTTCCAGGAAAGAATATGGCTTTACATTTAGGAAGAATACCCCAGAGGGAAGGGATCGTTGCCATGGTGCTCAAATTGAATTTTAAAACGAGTAAATTAATAAATAGCCAAATAGAAAATGATCAAAATGCAAGACAGAATACTATTAGGTAGCAAGTGCATTTGTTTAATTTTATTGAACTTTGAGAAATTACCTCTGTTTACAGTTCAGCTCCAGTAGGTAACATTGAAAGATCGTTAATAAGCAACTTTGAACACACAAAGGTGTCATAAGTCATATCAGTAATTATCTCTGGTTATATATACATTGTTGTTTGGGTTAGCTAAACGAGGGGTTCATATATACTCCCTAAACACTCCAATGCTGTTATACAGAGCTGAAACATAGAAAAAGATAGAGTTTACTTGTACTTGCAAGTAATTTGTTCTAATACTGAGTGGAAGTTACAGGGTAATATCTTTCAGCTCAATACACTACTAGAATAGATAAGCTAATGTTGTGTGTGTGTGTGTGTATATATATATACACATATATATATATATATATATATATATATATATATATATATATATATATATATATATATATATATATATATATATATGTGTATTGCTAAAATTGTACTGGCATATGATGATATATGCAGTGGAATGACATGGAATATGAAACATTGGGTGTAAATTCTGACAGGTTTCGTCTATATGCCTAAGACATCCTCTGGAGTCCTGATACGTGGTGGTAGAAATTTTCAATAACATGTCACACTAAGACTTTCTGAAGGGTGGAAACCAAATATTAACACCTGACAGGCAGGAAAATGAAGGAAGGGGACTAAACACGTCAGCGTGTGAGGTCAGTGCTCTCTTTACAACTATATTGACCTATGTAGGGCTTACACCTTCTGCCCTCATCTTGTGTCGAGTACCTTTCTTAAAGTCTCTACATTTTACATATTTCTTTTGAAACTACTAAATCAAGTTAATACTTGCCTTGACTGATATTCTTACAAAAGCTTTAATTTATGAAACTAGCTTCGATAATGTTCTTCCCAGGGCATCATTGGATTAAACTATCTTTTTTGGCCTCTGCCCAGTTGATTGTATGCTTATTTTCACTGACATGTACAAAAATCCCATTGTCCACCTTGGAGCATTCTATAATTTTTTTTATTTTGCTCTCTTGTCTTTTGCAACGATCTTTTCTGGTTTGACTGATGTAAGACTTAGTTGTTTTAATTTCTTTATGGCTTTTGATATACACATCCTTTAGTACTGCCAAGAGAGTTCTTTATATTTTTTTTTTTTTTTGTATTGAACCGTTCTTAAAGGTTATCCCCAACTCTCAAAATTCTGCAATTTAGGTGGGGATATCTTTGAAATTATTATTATATGGTAGTGGACACAGGTTTCTACGTATTGTAACTTTATATGCCTTTATCGTAAAAAGTCTTTTGCCGATCATAATGTATTGTCTAATACAGAATAAGATGTGGCAATTTCTTGCCTGCATTCCTGTTTATATCTATTGTATCACATATACATAAAAGTCTGAATAATATTCATTCATCCTTTAGGTTGCAGTCGTTTTTATTCCTTGTGGAATACCCACCAATGTCTGCCTTCTAACTTTACTTTATTCCTTGTTCATTCTGATTTGAGCTTGATAAAGTAAAAGGATGGCCACTCTCATTACCCAGAGACTATTACACACATAAACACGCACACACACATACACACACATTCACAAACACATGGATGGTAGTTTCACTTAGAAAGATAAATATACTTAACACGTGTCATCTGTAAGAAGGTCTTATGCACAGTATATCCCCACATTCCTTCAGCAGCGCATGGAAACATTTTGATAGTTTCCTAAAAACAGTTACAAAGCATCATTGGAAACGAAGGTCACAGGCGGTTAGGAAAAATCCAAGGTGAACGTCCTTTTCTCAGCTAAGGAGCTAAGGAGAAATAAAAAAGGAATATTCTTATTTTTTTATGAGACCACTTCCTTAAAAGAGACGATCTTCATCCTGAGAATTCAAGAACTCAGTTGTCCCTCCTCCTGCTGAGATCAGTAACACGTAAAAATATGTACAATTATTATTATCAATACGATCCAACAAAAACTTTCTACTTTCAGATTGGTGTCCTGTGAAGAGGTACTCTGTGTGTGTGTGTGTGTGTGCGTGTGTGTGCGTAAATATAAAGATACTTTCTCTCTCTCTCTGGTAGTCTTAGTGGCTGCAGAGCAGAAACGTTCAGCTGACCCTGGAATTCACTATGGGGGACTTGTAGGACTGGGCTACGGAGGCCTGGGGATTGGAGGACTCGGTTATGGAGGCCTTGAACTTTTTGGGTTAAGACTTAATGGTGGAAATAGAGGTGGATATGGACGCTATGGTGGCCTCTTAAGTGCAGGCAATTACGACAACGGATACAGCCACTCCACTGGATACAACCATGGAAACCACATTCTGAAAGGATATGGAGGAGCAGGAGGACTGTCACATGGTCACCTTAACAAACACTTGCTCGGCAAACGAAGTGCTGATCCCGAACCAGGTTTAGCCTATGGAGGACTTGCTGGACTTGGCTTTGGAGGATTTGGTCTTAGTGGACTTGGCCAAGGAGGACTTGGACTTGGAAGACTTGGACTTGGTGGATTAGGTCATGAGTCTTGGTGGAGGACTTAGTGGACTTGGATCCATGGTAGTCTCCTAGATGCCGGTAACTATGCCCATGGATACAGTCGTTCCACTGGCTACAACCATGGGAAACCACATTGGAAATTCCCACAAAGCATTGGTGGACTGTCCATGGCCACACCAACATCATAGGAAAGTAAAATGATATTTTTAGATTAACAAAAATTAAAAGTTGGTGTTTCCAGATGAATGCTTCTTTCTGGAACGTGTTAAGGATACTGTAAACCCTGCTTCGGTATCAAGAAAAAATGAGTCCAGACTTTTAATATATCCTTGATATGAGGACTTAATCTCTCAGATTTCTTAATCTCTGTGAAAACGTATTTTCTGAAAAATATATAACGTATTGTTTACGTTTAAAGCCTCTTCCAGATAAAATAGTTGTGTTAAATAGTAATATGACGACATATTGACAAATGAAATTTGGTAAATAATTTGGGCTTTGAGTAAAATCCAGTTCCAGAATGTAACTTTTTTCTGTCTTTTGGAAATTTAAAGCAATGAATATGGTATGATTTATCTCATATGACGAATATCGTTTTTAAATGATTTATGTGACGTTTAAAATATCTAAATATGGGATTCCTAAAACAGCAAGACAGAGATGGATAGATTTTAATGATAGAATAACTGCCAAAAATGGAGAGAGATAACACAGAAACAAGAATCATATCTGAAGTTTGTCAAATACTGACGATCAAACCTGGGTTTTGACATTCACTTGCATTATTTGAAAAAATTTTTTAAAGGTCGTTACAGTTTCACAAATGAAAATTTAAAACATTCCTAAAAAAGCAGGAAAGAAGAATAGCTAATTAAAACATGGATGTAATGCAATCAACTTTGGCATAAATGGAATGAATGCAAAATGGTTTATCTAGGCCTCATTACTAGCTTCTTGGATAAAAAAAAAAAAAACTACCCATCAGCGATAATATTTGGCAACAGGAGTGATTATCGGAGGTTAAGGAGGATATAAGGAAGATTGGTTGACATATGTATTATTGCTCTGGTTTGGCAAAACAAAGTGTTAATTGCTACTAACTCGTGGTTCATGGCACAAATGAAAACCCCTTCGATCGTTCTTTATCTTTTAATATTGTTGTCTTTACAAATTAATGTTACTGTTCCGTCATGAAAATATGCACCTACTGAATAAAATGTTCCAAACCTTACAAATAATTACTCCTAGACTTTTACCAGTTTCCTAAACATAGGACATTAATACTGTATGTTTTATTAATCTATTAAACTACACCTATTCGATCAATTCCTGAATTTTAGATTAATTTGTTTTTATTTTTCAGTTTCTGATGTTCTTTCTGCAATGAAAGAAATAGATGATTTTATTCTAATTTTTGCACCGTCTATGACCTTGAAACACCATTTACTTTTCAACTCGAAAACATCATTAAAAGTCAAAAACCACTAAATAATTCTAATGTTTTTCTGAGGACCTGAGCAGTAAATTGGATATGACTGGTAGTTATTTGTTCTATGAAGGGTTGATCCTAAGTTAGGAAAATCTATAAGACCTGTTAAACTCATTCCAAAAGAGTTAATAATGTAAAATCAGAATGCTAATCTTACTTGACCTACCCCTTTAATAGAGAAAGGAACGAAAATCTGTTTGAAACAAACTTACCCAAATTAGCAGGTTCGTATACCTACGCAGAATGGTCATCATCAGTAAGTAAAATATATTTACACACTCTGGGCTTGCACTCTGTAGTTTCTTGGAATTATACCATCATTTTTCCCACTAAATTCTATACCATCTATATAGTACTTTCTCCCCCTTCAGCCCTACACTCTAATTGTGTGTGTGTTTTCTAACCAATAGTTATCTGTCTCTCCACAGGGGACGAACCACATTTCCTTTAATATACCATTTTTTTATCGCTTCCATGCATCACCACATTTCTTACCTTTTCAGGTATTTTATGCCAACACATATACAATATTATGCAAGTGACCTTTTCAAAATAATTTAAAAATTTTCCTTCAATACAATGAACTCAATCACAACATTCTACTTCCATAAACGGCTGGGATTTATTTTTACAATTCAGAAAGAGGATACATTAAACTCATGGTTTCATTAGTTGCCAATTCTCCTCCGAATCTTTATCTAGATCTTGCTTACATCTTTCATCACCTATTCAGTGAGTTCATCTCTTTTCATATACGACCATAGTTCGTAAGATCAGATTTTCCTTTACCATCAAAAATCTTACAACAACTTTTTATAGCAAAACACTCGATCATTTTCTTTTCAAATACCCTGTCTCCCTTGTCTGCCAAACGCAATAAAGTTTTATGAATCTAAGGGTTTTTTACCAGATCCTTCAGTGTCTTTCCTGAGAACTCTTTGATTGTTTTGATATGAATTTAAGGGTTCATCAACTCATTTCCATTAACAAGTTGGGGACATGTTCGTTTTACTACTTATTTCTCTGATTAGATTTAGTGCATGTTTTAAAATTCTGTGTCAATACGTCTTTTAATGTCTCATGAATTATAATCACCTGATTCATCCAGTGGTCTTAAAAATATTTAAGAATTTTCTAAAAATGGAGACAAACGATCTACAGAAATCAAGGTAATTGGTGGTTACAAGAGTTCAGTGTCAATGTCACCACCCCAGAGGACTGAGGGTGTGGCTAAAGATTTTTAGAAAAATAGATTCCGTTAAGTTTTTTTTTGTCTATTTCCTGCTAGTATATAAGAGACGGTCCTCATCCCAGGAAGTCATAACCCAATTGTCCCTCAGCCTGCTGAGATCAGAAAACACGTGGGACCATGAGAAGTCTTGATAGATTCTAAAAATAGTTTACAAAGCATCAGAAAGCCACTGTTGCATGAAAAGCCCAGGTTAAAGGCTCCCATCGAAGCATGTTACTCAACTAAAAACATAAGCGACTTCAGTTTTGCGTATAATATTTAGCAGTTAGTGTAATGCAAGAAAGTGAAATGCTAAAACGTCAGAGAACGTACGCATGTAGACATACTGAAGTTCTGTTCTCCGAATACTTATGATTTCGCGTTTTGGTTTAAGAGATAAGCTTGATGAGCTTTAGTTTTGCTTATACATTTGACCAATGTCGAATGTCACCTAGCTACAGCAGCAACACATTGTTATCTTGAATAGGGGCTCTTTGATATATCCTTGTAACATTTTTGCATATACATAATCTCACTCAGTAAATATCCTACATCGACAGTGACGACAACAGTCACTTTTCATAAAGAAAAGGCTAAATTAGAATAATATTTAATTCGTGAATAATTTCCACAGATGTTGTGATAAATGCAGTGCTATTTTATATGTAAACCACTGAGAGGTCTATATTTTTTATGGCATATTCAGGCTTTAAACCTCTGGCTTCATCAAAAATTCTTGATCAAACTTCATAAAATTTTAGCTAGATTATTTATCTGTATCTATTCACAAGAAGAGAAATGAAATAGTCAGTACCCTTAGGATCTCATTTATTTTTGTTCTTTCAGATTGGAGTCCTGTTGGTAGCCTTAGTGGCTGCAGAGCAGAAACGTTCAGCTGAGCCTGGAATTGGCTATGGTGGACTTGGAGGACTGGGTTATGGAGGCTTGGGACTTGGAGGACTTGGTTATGGAGGACTGGGCCATGGAGGGCTTGGGCTTGGACTTGGTGGTCTTGGCTATGGCTTAGGCCTTAATGGTGGATACGGAGGTGGATATGGAGGGTATGGTGGCCTCTTGAGTGCTGGCAACTATGCTAATGGATACAGCCACTCCACTGGATACAACCATGGAAACCACATTCTCAAAGGATATGGAGGAGCAGGAGGACTGTCACATGGTCATCTTAACAAACACTTGCTCGGCAAACGAAGTGCTGATCCCGAACCAGGATTAGCCCTTGGAGGACTTGGTGGACTTGGCTATGGAGGACTTGGACTTGGTGGACTTGGATATGGAGGCCTTGGACTTGGTGGACTTGGATATGGAGGCCTTGGGCATGGTGGACTTGGTTATGGAGGTCTTGGACTTGGTGGACTTGGTGGACTTGGTTATGGAGGCCTTGGACTTGGTGGACTTGGATATGGTGGAGCATATGGTGGCTAAAGATGCCAAAAATTATGCCCCTGGGTACAGTCGTTCCACTGGATGCAACCCCGCCGACCACATTGGAAATTCACACAAAGGATTCAGTGGACTGTCACAATGGCATTAACTTCACAGGAAAATAAAATGCTACTTTTTAGATTGAAAAGAAATTAAAAATTGGCTTTTCCAAAGAAATGCGTCTTTTTGGAACGTGCTAAATTTGATAACCATGCTTTGGAATCACGGAAAAATTAGTCCAAACTATTGAGATACATTTTTTTTTGTAAATACTCTAATCTCTTACGTTCCTAATACTTGTAAAATGCATTTTTATGAAAATATATATTTCAATCTTATGCGTTGTATACTTTGAAACCTTTTCCAGTTAAAATATCGATGGAAGTTGATTTAGTGGATAATTGGAAGGTGAGGAATTTGGTCTTTCTTGAACAAAATTCATTTCTACAACGTCCGAATAAGAAATACCTAAATCTCAGAAAGACAGACATTGAAAGATAAATCGACGAAGAGATTAAAAATAAAAGAATAGATAGTATGATAGAAATACGAATCACATTTGAAATATCACTTGAAACTTACTTATGATTTAAGTTCTGGGTTTTGACATTGAATTAGATTATGTGGAATTTCTTAAATATAATTTATTACACCTTCGCAAAAAAAAAGATTTAAAAGCATATCCAAACTTCAAGAGGATATTGGAAAAAGCCCGCTAAGAACACGAATCTATGACAAAATGAGATTTTTGTTGTTTGTCAAAATTTATTTCTTTCTTACCATGAGCGTGGAATATACACATGTCAATAACGCTTTGAAATACAAATAATTTTTGTTCTTGAGTTACAAAAATTCAGAAATAAAAAAAAAAAACATAACCAAAAAAGCAGGATTAAAGGGTCATTACAAAATAGATGGAATGGAAAAAATATGAGAAAGCCACGAACTTTTCAAATACTGCCCTTTCCTTTTCAGAAAGTGAAATTTTTACAAAATTCATTATTTAGGCCCAATTTTACATGGCGAGAGTATTTTGTCATGACAAATGAACTTAGATGAAAATGTTCCTCATTACAGATAATATTTCGCAATAGAAATTATTTTCTACGTTTAGTGAGATGGTGCCTGAAAATTGGTCATTTCACATTTCACTGGTATGGTGGTTAATGTCTTGACATGCCACTCAGACGTCATGGGTTCACGCCTCCCCCAGAGCAATGAAAAATCACTGGCTCTGTATCATAATCAGTTACTGCCGCGGCGTGGGGTCTATGGTGGGAGGTTGAAACCAACATATTCTTTGGAAGCTTGAATTTCAGGTCAATGGCCCGTGGTCTGGTTCCATATGAATAGGTTGCACCTACTGAATAAAAAAAATGTGTCAGTAAACCCTACAAATAATTATCTCTGGTGACATATACATTGTTTTGGGTCAGCTAAACGACGGGTTCATTAATAATGACCGTGGTTACGGCATTAATCTATTAATCTACACCTATTCGACAATTCTGTATCTTTCGATACTGTTGTTTTTATAAATGAAAAGTACAGTTTCTGTCAAGAAGATGTACAGCGTTTCTTGTGTACAAAAACAAGTAATTCCAGACTAGTACCAATTTTTCTCGCGCCGGGAAAGGAAAAGCTTTACATTTTGCAAAATATACCCCAGGGGAAGGATCGTTGCCATAATTGTCAAATTAATTTTCACATACGCCACTTCTAATGTCTAATGTTTTCATAGAACTAAATGATAAACAGAAGACAGAATGTGGTTGACTTGCAAGTGATTTGTTCTAATTTTGGGTTGATCTTAAATAACCTTTTACCTCTGTTTACAGTTCAGCTCAGTAATATTATTAGAAAAGATAGGTTAATAATACAAATATAAACACACAAACACTACACACACACACACACACACACACACACACACACATATATATATATATATATATATATATATATACATTATAAAGCACATATATATATATATATATATATATATATATATATATATATATATATACACACATATATATATATTTGAATATGTATATATATATATATATTACATATATATATATATATATATATATATATATATATATATATATATATATATATATATATACTGTATATATATATTTATATATATATGTATAGTTAAAAATTGTACTGACATATGACGTTTATATAAAGTGGAACCACATGGAAAATGAAACATTTGGTGTAAGTCCTGACCGGTTTCGTGTTTATGTCTAAGACTTCCTCTAGAGTCTAATACGTAGTGGTAGAAATCTGCAATATATATGTCACAATAGGCCATAGAGACGGCTGGAAACCAGATATTAACACCTGACAGGTGGAAAAGGAGGGGGCAGGTAAACTCGTTAGTGTCTGAGGTCAGTACTCCATTTACAAAGCTCTTTATCTATGCAGGGCTTACATCTTTTGCCCTCATATCACGTCAAGTTCCTTTCTTAAAATCTAAACATTTTACGTATTTCTTTTGAAGTTAATAGATCAAGTTTACACTTGCCTTGACTGATATTCAAATTCTTGCAAAAGCTTTCCTTAATAAAACTGGACTCGATCATTTTTCTTTTCAGTACATTATTCAGTTCTGCTGTCTTTCCAACGATTCTCTAGTTTGGCCAACATAAAAGTTGTCACAGGACTAACATGGGGTTTGTTATACAGATCCTTCAGTACTGTCGGAAGAGTTCCTTAGAAGTGCTTTTTTCTTTTAATATTGGTTTTAAAGAGTTCATCAACTCCAAACTTCTTAAATAGATGGGGAACATCTTTGAAATTATTACTATACGGTAGTACAATTAGGTTTTGGTGTGTTGTGTTTTTTTGTTATTGTAATACGTCTTTTAATGTATTGTCTGATGCAGACTTAGGTGTTTTAATTTCTTGCCTTTATTCCTATTGATATCTATTTCATCGTCAATGTATTCAAGGCGTCACATTTATGTAGTTCTAATAATATCCTTCACCTTTGGTTGAAGGTCTGTTTGTTCCTTATGGATTACCCACCATCTCAGCTTTCTGCCTTTACTTTCTCTCACTATTCTTTCAAGTTTGATATTGATAAAGAAATATGGTTGCCAGTTCCATTAATTTTTCACACACAAACACACACACATTCACAAGGATTTTCACGTAGAAAGAAGTATATGTCTATTATGTATTGTCCACATGAAGGTCTCATGAAATGTATCGCCCCCACATTTCTTCACTCGTGGAAAGAAATAATTTGATAGATTCCTAAAAATAGTTACAAAGCATCAGGGGAAAACGAAGGTCATTGGCGGTTAGGAAAAAGCCCAGGTTCAACGCCTCCCACCCAAGAAAGATGTGGGTGGGGCTAAGGAGTATCAAGAAAAGGATTATTATCTTTTTTTTTTATCTCCCAACTGCATATAAGAGACGGTCCTCATCCCAGGAAGTCATAACCCGATTGTCCCTCAGCCTGCTGAGATCAGTAAACACGTGGGACCATGAGAGTCTTGGTAAGTCCACAATTTCACCAAAGTCAGAGTTGCCTGAAAATACTTTACAGGCTTTGTCGTTAGCATGTTACTTAACTGAAAACATAGACAACTTTAGTTTTGCTTATACATTTGGCAGTCAGTTTGGTTCTAAAAATCAGAGAACGAACACGTTTGGAAATGCTTTCAAGTTTATCTTAAACATGGGGTCTTCTATATTTTCTGATAATGGTTTTGTGAATAAATATAATCTCACAAGTTTGATACCAGAACTTTGCTAAATTCCAATAAATAACATACTATATGATTAACAGCAACAGCCACTTTTCATAAAGAAAATGTTAAATTTAGAACAGTTTTTAACATTCATGTATACCTTCCGAGTGCAATGTTATAAATGCAATCGTATTTTATTTGTCCAACATTGAAAGTATTTATTAAATACCCATTCTTTAAACCTCAGGCTTCACTCTAAAATTCATTATCTAACTTCACGCAGTCTAAGCCAGGTTATGTATCCATATTCACACAGATAAAAATGAATAAGTTAATCAGTATTCTAAGATCTTAATAAATTTTTTTCCTTTCAGATTGGAGTCCTGTTGGTAGCTTTCGTGGCTGCAGAGCAGAAACGCTCAGCTGAGCCTGGAATTGGTTATGGGGGACTTGGAGGACTCGGAGGAATTGGACTCCTTGGAGGGTTAGGAGGCCTCGGCTATGGCTTAGGACTCAATGGAGGATACGGTGGTGGGTATGGTGGCTATGGTGGTCTGCTGAGTGCTGGCAACTACGCTAATGGATACAGCCACTCCACTGGATACAATCATGGAAACCATTGGAAACAAATATGAGTGTCTGTACCACATGGTCATCTTACAAGCACTTGTTGGTAAACGAAGTGCTGATCCCGGAGCCAGATTAGCACTTCTGGTGGACTTGGAGGACTGGGCGTGGAGGCCTTGGACTTGGAGGACGGTTATGGAGGTCTTGGACTTGGTGGGTTAGGGACTCCCTAACGCTGGATATGGTGGTGATATGAGGCTATGGTGGCTTCTTTGAGCTGGAAACTACGCCAACGGATACAGCCACTCCACTGGATACAATCAGGGGAAACCCATTCTGGAAGGATATGGAGGAGCCGGAGGACTGTCACATGGTCATCTTATCAAGCACTCTGTTTCGGCAACGAAGTGCTGATCCCGAACCAGGTTTAGCCTTAGGAGGGCTTGGTGGACTAGGCTATGGAGGACTTGGGCTTGGTGGACTTGGACTTGGTTATGGAGGCCTAGGACTTGGTGGACTTGGATATGGAGGCCTTGGGCTTGGTGGACTTGGTCATGGAGGTCTTGGACTTGGTGGGCTCGGTTATGGAGGCCATGGGTTTGGTGGACTTGGAGCATACGGTGGCTAACGTGATCTCTTGTATGCAAGTAGTAATCCACATGGATCCAGCCATTCCACTGTATACAGCCCTGGAAACCATATTGGAACTTCACACAAAGGATTGAGTGGACTGTTACATGGACGTGCTAGATTCTAGGATTTACAGTGGTATCTTTTTTAGACTGGACAGGAATGACAAATTTGGTTTTCCCAGTAAAATGCGCCTTTATGGAACGTGCTACAATAACCCTCCTATGGTATCACGGAAAAACGAGTCCTGACTGTTGATATATATTTTTTGTAAATACCCTATTCTAATCTTTGTAAAATGCATTTCTGATAAAAAAAAATATACATTGTAATCTATCATATTGTTTACTTCGAGACCTCTTCTAGATACAATGCCTGTTAGAGTCCTTGTATTGGGTAAGTGGAAGTGGAGGAACTTAGCCTTTCCCTCATAAAATCTAATTTTATAATTTTTTAAGATAAGACGAGGCTTCAACAAAAGCATCTAAATAAGGAATCTCTAAAATCAGGAAAGGCATACATAGAAAAATAAATCAACTGAGGGACTGAAAATAAAAAATATAGATAGCATGATAGAATTACGAATCACATTTGAAATGTCCCTTGATGCTTTTGGTTAAATTCTGGGTTTTGTTGTTGTTGTTTAAGATTAAGCCAGCCTTGTGCTGGCACGGGCTCTTGCTCCTGGAGGAACCTGTAACTGGGTCGATTTGTGAAAAGAAAAAAAAAGCGCCTTTGGATATTGAACTAAATTATCTAGAAAGGAAATTCATATACGTGGTTAATTACATCTTAGCAAGAACATAAATAAAAACATAGCAACTTCAAGTGGAGATTGAAAAAAAAGCCGATAAAAATACGGGTCTATGACAGAACAACTTTGACATGAATCATGTCATTTGTGTTGTTTCTCAAAATACATTTCTTATCAGAAATGTGAAATGTACAAATGTGAAGAATATAAATATTAATGTCCTTGAATTGCAAGAATTCAGAAATAACAACACCAGTAATGAAGTATTAAAGGGTTATTAGAAATATATGCATTAGTAAAAATATGAGGAAATCAGAAGCTTTTCTAAAACTCCGGTATCCTTTTCAGAAGTAATAAAATGACTATAAAATACATTATTCAGGCCCAATTTACGTGGCTGGCAGATTTTCTGATAGCAATGCATTTTCAATAAAAAAAAACTTCCCATTTCAAATAATGTGTCGCAAAAGAAGAGATAATCAAAGTTTATGGCGACGGAAGGGCAAAATTACACAGGCCCCTTCGAATGCACATGTCACCAAACCATTGTGTATGATTATCTCTGGTTACATACATTTTTGTTTTGGGTTAGCTAAAAGAAAGGTTCATGAATACTGACCGTGGATATAGAATAAATCTACGGTAATTCGACCGTTCTGTACCTTTTCTTATTGTTGTCTTATTCAATTAATCGTATAAATTCTGTAAAGAATACGTGCAGCCTTTTTGTGTTCACTAACACATTATTCTAGACTCCGTCTAGTTTCCCCCCACACAGGACTAAGGATAATTTTTAACTTTTGCTAAATATACACCAGGGATAGGATCGTTGCTGTAATTCATGTAGAGTTTCACATACGCACTTCTAATGTCTAATGTTTATAGAACTAAAATGATAAACAGAAGTTTATTTGACTTACCATGAGATTTGTTCTAATTTTGGTTGGATCTTAAATAATCTCTTCATCTCTGTTTAGATTTCAATTCAGTAGTGCAATTAGAAGACAGACTAATGTTATATATATAAAGACGGAACTGGTCAGGAATTACACCCAATGCTTCATTATCCTTGCAATATCTATGCATATATACATCATATATTAGAGTGATTTTAAATATGCATATATATAAGTATATATACATATACATATATATGTATGTATATCTGTGTGAATCTATCTATCTATCTACACTATCTATCTATATATATATATATATATATATATATATATATATATATATATATATATATATATATAGGATATATAGAAAGAGAATATGAAATTTATGTGCAGTAAAAGGAACGAAAGATGGGTTTATAGCTAAATGGAAGGCACGCTGCAAAGAAACATTTGAGTAATGCCTACAGTACACCACATGAGGTACACTAACGGCACTACCCCTCTACGGGAATCTGAGGTTAGTGCTCTATTCACAAATCTGTTGATCTATTCAGGGCTTAGATCTTTTGTCCTCATCTCATGTTCAATACCATTCTTAAAATTTATGCATTTTGCAAATTTCTTTTGAAATTAATGGATCAAGATTATAGTGCATGCCTTGACTGATATTCAAATTTTTACATTATTGGAATAAACTCTCTTGTTTTGGCCTCTGCCTAATTGACTTTATTGTTTTCACTAACACTATACCAAAATTCCTTGGGAGTATTTTATTAATTTTTTAAATTTTATTTTATTTTTTTCAGTGGTTATCTAGTTTGACCAATATAGAAGTTAAAAAGCATTTGATGTACACATACTTTAGTACTATCGATAGTATTATTGCTCTCTGTATTATTGTTCTTAAAGGTTACATTAACTCCAAAATTCTTTTGTAGATGGGGAACATCTTTGAAATTATTAAAATATGACAGTATAAACAAGATTTCTTGTGTTGTAAATTTTTATGTTCTTATCACAAAAAGTCTTTTGTGTCGCTCTTAATGCGCTGTCTGATACTGAATCAGATTTGCTAATTTCTAGCCTGTATTCCAATTTATATCTCTGTAGCTCTGAATAATTTCCTTCATCCTTTAGGTTGAAGGTCCCACCCATCCCCGCCTTCTGCCTTTACTTTATTTCCCTGTTCTTTCTGATTTGAATTTGATAAAGTAAAAGGATTGCCAGCCTCATTAACAGACACTAACACACGCGTACACACACTCATGCGCACACACATATTCACGCAGACACGCACGCGCACACACACACACACGGATGGGAGTTTCACATGGAAAGATAAATATACTGAACACATGTCATCTGTAAGAAGGTTTTATCCACAGTATATCCCCACATTCCTTCAGCAACGCATGAAAATATTTTGATGGTTTCCTAAAAATAGTTGCAATGCATCACTGGAAACGAAGGTCAAAGGCGATTAGGAAAAATCCAGGGTCAACGTTCCTTTCTCAGAAAAATGCGGGTGGGGCTAAGGAGAATTAAGAAAAGGATTATTCTTTTTTTCTTTTACGAGACCACTGCATATAAAAGACGATCTTCATCCTGGGAATTCATACCTCAACTCTCCCTCCTCCTGCTGAGACCAGTAAACGCGTGGGACCATGAAAGTCTTGGTAAGTCAAGTCTACAATTTCACCAAAGTACTGTCAACTGAGAACAGTTTCAGGCTTGATCGTTTTAATGTTATAAAATCAGGAACACAGTTTCACTTTTGCTTATACAGTTAATGGTTGCTGGAAAGCTAGAAGGTACAACATTGTGAACGCTTAGACTTTCATGGCCAAGAGATATATACATTCATATCTGATATGTGCAACAATGTTAATATTGGTTAACATCCTATATTTTAAACCTCAGGTTCCTTCTTAAAATACTTTTTATTACACTTCAAGTAGTTTTAGATAGATTCTATAATTAATAATTTTCATATGCAACTGTAGACGTATTAAATAATATTTTTTGCGATTTTAATAATAATTTTTCCTTCCAGATTGGAGTCCTATTGGTAGCCTTCGTGGCTGCAGAGCAGAAACGCTCAGCTGAGCCTGGAATTGGTTATGGGGGACTTGGAGGACTCGGAGGAATTGGACTCCTTGGAGGATTAGGAGGCCTCGGCTATGGCTTAGGACTCAATGGAGGATATGGTGGTGGGTATGGTGGCTATGGTGGTCTGCTGAGTGCTGGCAATTATGCTAATGGATACAGCCACTCCACTGGATACAATCATGGAAACCACATTGGAAACAAATATGGAGGTCTGGGTGGGCTCTCACATGGTCATCTTAACAAGCACTTGCTCGGCAAACGAAGTGCTGATCCTGAGCCAGGATTAGCACTTGGTGGACTTGGAGGACTGGGTTATGGAGGTCTTGGACTTGGAGGACTGGGTTATGGAGGCCTTGGACTTGGAGGACTTGGTTATGGAGGCCTTGGACTTGGTGGGTTAGGACTTAATGCTGGATATGGTGGTGGATATGGAGGCTATGGTGGTCTCTTGAGTGCTGGAAACTACGCCAATGGATACAGCCACTCCACTGGATACAACCATGGAAACCACATTCTCAAAGGATATGGAGGAGCAGGCGGACTGTCACATGGTCATCTTAACAAACACTTGATCGGTAAACGAAGTGCTGATCCCGAACCAGGTTTAGCCTTAGGAGGTCTTGGTGGACTAGGTTATGGAGGACTTGGGCTTGGTGGACTTGGACTTGGTGGACTTGGATATGGAGGCCTTGGACTTGGTGGACTTGGATATGGAGGCCTTGGACATGGTGGACTTGGTCATGGAGGCCTTGGACCTGGTGGGCTTGGTTATGGAGGCCTTGGGTTTGGTCGACTTGGAGCGTACGGAAAGTGAAAGCGGAATGAAGGTAGTTGGTGTTTCCGCTGAAACAGCCAATCTTTAATGTTTTGTCTTTTGGAAACTAATAAGAATTTGGTAACTTTTGCTACTTTGTCACAGAACAACGAGCCCAGACTGTTAATATACCTCTAATGTATATATTGTAATCTCTGATTTATAGGTTTCATTGTAAAAATGATGTTTGAAATATATATATAATCTAGCCCAGCAAAGTGTTTACTTATCAAAACTCCTTCTTAGATAATAGGCTCTATTATTATTATAATTATATAATATATATATATATATATATATATATATATATATATATATATATATATATATATATATATATATATATATATATATATATATATATATATATATATACATACACACACACACACATATATATATACACCAGGTAACTATGTCATCCATCTTGTTTGTGTACAGTTTATATCAAGAACAGGAGAATGAAATTTTGTGAAACCTGGTAAGTAAATCTTTTATGTGACAATCTCGAGATGATTAGGTTTTAGGTGAAATTACTTCCAAGTTGACATGGAAATCATTTCACACAATAAGGAAGTTAGGGATTTTTTGTTGTTTTAAATCCTTCACAGTTATCCAGGTATATATATGATATATTTTTCATAACTGTAAATTATAAAGGTATTTCCAAGCTGAAAAAATGAAAATAAAAAATTTAACTTTAAAGAGGTGAAAGGTCAAGGTTTCAGTCAAGGTACTGATATCTTATCTGCTATCAGTATGCAGGCTTAATTAATGGGAGCGAGTAGACCTATATTCAATTATAATTACTTAAAACAGTGTTAGGTTACAATAGGATTAAAAATTCATAATTAATTCATATTTATGCCAAGGTGCGTTGCCAGACTTGTTCACTGTCGTTAGATGAAACTGGCCTTATGCCAGCAAGGGTTCCTGTTCCCAAGAGCAGCCCATCAAGTGACTGTCCACTGATAGCCCTTGTAAATTCATTTCAGTAAATCATGTTTATTGTAACGCTCAATCTCTCTAAAAACATGTTAATGTTAAATTTCCCTCTCCATCCGTCATCATGCATTAATGCAGTCATTCATTTTGCTCCAAACTGAAATTACTCACTTGTTCTTGAGAACACTTTGTTACCAACATTCATTCCAAAATCTTTTTGATGTTTTTCTTCCGTTTTATGGCTGTTCCCCCCAAGTTTGATTATAAATGATAAACACGCCGGTGATTAAATCTTCTGATGTCGATATTCAAGCCCAGGAGTAAATACTCGAATGCCATTGATTCTGAAATAGAATTTCCGCGATATGGCCAATGGCATCCTCGCTGATAAATATGAAAGAGGTTGCTTATTACATGAAAAGAAGGATAATGGGTTTGTTGAAAAAAATATATTATTATAGAATTAGATATGATTTGCTTTGCCCTACGTTTCGTCAGTCCATGAAATGATTATTTAATCATTATTATCATGGGATGCAGGTATGATTAAAATACCTTGTTATAAATATGACATCAGTTATTCCTAGATGAACCCCTCGGTCCGGAAATTATGTCGTTAATCCTGATAAAGGAAGAACTATGAACAATGATAAAGGAAGACATTTACATCTGTAAATGAAACAGACATTGACTAATTATGTATTATAACCGTATGATGTAAACAGCCCTAGTGAAATATCTGTCACCCCTGTTTTTCTTATGCCTTAACTTCGACAAATCTCCACTGATCTCCAGCCACCTGTCTCGGTTCTCATTCAAGTAATTCTTGGTCTTCCAACTTTCTGGTCTCTACAGGAACCCAGATGCACTATCACGTATTATTCTCCCCCAGGGTGATGTCAAGGACATGTTCAAACCATCTCCGTATACCATTCATCATTATCTAATCTGCTTGTGAGACTTCAGTAATCTCCGTTCTGGTATTATTATTGACTTCATCCTGCCATCTGACTCCTAATGTTCTTCTTGAAGCTTATTTTCGAATGGACAAAATCTTTCAGATATGATGTCAATGTTATAGAGCGATTAGAATCGTTCCATTTGTTTCAAAGAAATATGTAAAAATGGTATAGATTTTGGCGGTGATGCAGTTTACCAGGCTTACAGCTTCCAGAGCCATCCACAATAAAATGACAAGATTTTCCAACTATATGTATATTATGTGTTGCAAATTTCTACCATTATGTATCAATTTTCCTGAAGATGTCTTCGAAAACTAAAGGTAAAACCGGTTGGGATTTATAGCCATTGTTGTTTTTATTGTGGTACATCTACCCACACGCACGCACACGCAGACACACGCAGCACACACACACATATATATATATATATATATATATATATATATATATATATATATTATATATATATATATATATATATATATATTTATATATATACATATACATATATACATATACACTTATGTGTGTGCCGGTGTTTTTGTGAGTGCAAGCATTTATAAATAAAAACATAATTAAATACTAAGCAAATATAAAGCTTTCTGCTCATCAACATAAACTCTATATGAACATTCACAAAAAAAAGGAAACTGGGCTTAAAAGTTGCAAAAGCCTTAACAAAATATATTCTTTCATATTCAAACGTTTCTCATGAATTATAACTATGAAATTCATCCATCGCGTGCCGACAATTTCAGGTTTTATTTATTCAGACGCGCTAAAAACAAAAAGAGATAAACGAAAAGGAAAACTGGAAGCGGAACAAAAAATAAAATAAAATAGTGTCAATGCGTCACTCACTGAGGACGCGGAGGTGGGGATGACGAACGCTAGGGAAAGGATATTCGCATTCCTATTTTTTCATTTTATTTTTTTTTTCTGATTGGCAAAGAAAGGTAATCTATGTTGCATCACTATAAAGTGACTTGAAATAATAAGTAAAAGGCCACAATAATGTAAATAAGTAATAATAAAATACAAAAAAAAAAAGGAGCTTTCGACCGTTTGAACAACGGTCCTCCTCCGCCAACTCCCTGGCTGAAGGTGCAAACGGTCGAAAGGTCGCCTCCCACCCCCCCTTTTTTTCGTTTTTTTTTTGTATTTTGGAAATACAGTCGCTCATATACATTATTGCGGCTTTTTACTTATTATGAAAGGTAATTCTCATCCCATGTTGGCGTAACACAGTCGTCCCTCGCTCAGACCGTCAGAGGTTGGGAAATCCCTAATATCTCCCAGTTATGAGAGCTGATCGTATCAAGGCCGATTTGTGGTTATTATTATTATTACATGAACTAATCGTATCATCGCCGATTTGTGGATATGAAATTCTTTCATAAATTAATCGTATCATAGCCGATTTGTGGATGCAAAATTATTTCCTAAACTGATCGTTTCATGACTGATTTGTGGATATAAAATTATTTCATAAACTGATCGTTTCACAGCCGATTTGTGGATATAAAATTATTTCATAAACTGGTCGTTTCATGGTCGATTTTTGGATATAAAATCATTTCATAAACTAATCGTATCATAGCCGATTTGCAGATATAAAATTAGTTCGTAAACTAATCGTATCATAACTGATTTGTAGTTATAAAAATATTTTGTAAACTAATCGTGTCATAGATGATTTGCAGATATAAAAATACTTTCTAAAATTCCAAATTTACCTCAAAACAAGCACGTCGTACAAAATGGTGCTTCAGGAATCCAGCAATAATTGTCTTTATT
>NC_089749.1:18545161-18560161 GCF_040412425.1 Macrobrachium rosenbergii | reverse complement strand
AACAGGAGTGATTCTGTATGCACATTTTAGCAAAATTTTCAAGGGTGTGGCATCTAACTTAAAGATCTTATTCATGACTGACCAGTGGAGGTATCATGTTCAAGAGGACAATGAACTTAGCAGAGTACCGTGACACAATGCTATTTATATAATGAAGAATACCGTTACTAGTACGCTAAGATAAAAAAGATCAAGAAAGTATTTCAATGCACTCGACAAAATCAAGGTCTCGTTAAAAAATTCATGGTCAGTTTTTTTTCTCTCTTGAACTCTGGGTGTGGCTGAGGCCTGAATGGGAACGAATTCCTTTATATTCCTTTGCTATATAAAGGCTTGTCTGCTCTCTAGACTGGCATAGTACCAACAACTGCACTGCTGAGACTTGCAGCAAAGGACTTCAACCATGAGGCAACTGGTGAGTAGTGACGTGAGCATATACTATATATATATATATATATATATATATATATATATATATATATATATATATATATATATATATATATATATATATATATATTATATACATGTATATATATATATATATATATATATATATATATATATATATATATATATATATATATATATATATATATATATATATATATATATATATATATATATGCACATTTTATATATGTGTGTGTGCATATGTTGTAACATATTCAGACAAACAATTACCCCAAAAAGGGTGGCTTAAGACAAAAAACGCTGCAATGGTCACGGCCAAATCCATACTTTAAAATGATATATCACAGCTGAACCCACGTACAGAAAACTTCCTCAACATTATATACTTCACAAAACTAGACAAAGTGTTCACTGCGCATCGAGCCCCCTAAAATCTATGCATCATTTGCTGCTATCTTGCATGTACTCTTTTATTTCTCTTCCCAGACATATGCAATTCTAAGATAATCTGTAAAGCTCTTGGTAATTCTAAGACCATTAAGAAAAGATTAGTGAAGTTAGTGACAAAGTATCTATGGAACCTCATATTCTAGTTTAATTACAGGGTGTGAGGGAGGATAATCAATTTTGACAGGACATTAGTCGCTTTGCTTAGCGTTAAAAGTATTTAAGACTATGCTGGTATATTTAAAGAAAATATCATCGATTATATTATGCCAGAAACTATTCAGTAGTATGAAGAATTTCTTTGAAAATACTGTGTATTTTATATTAATACAATGCCTTCCAATGTTCAAGAGTATCATAGTAAAACCAAGCAATGGACGTTTGCAGTAATTCATGAATATGACGGATTACATTTTTAAAGACATAAATATTTGTGAATACATAGAGCATGTATATGAATTGTAGATTCATAATTACTTGCATGTGTGATTAGAGAATGTTAAATACCACTCTTTTCATATTTCAAAACAATTCAGCATAATACACACTGAAAACATTAATCTTCATCATACACCCATCCCTCTGTCTGTCTCTGTTTGTCTGACTGTCTGTCTGTCTGTGTTTATATGACTTCTAAGTATACTTTTCACTCCAGATCGCTCTCCTGTTTGTGACCTTAGTTACTGACGCAGCTCCCGGAATTGGCTATGGTCTTGGAGGGCTTGGCTTAGGCCTGAACGGTGGATTCGGTGGAGGATATGGAGGCTACGGTGGTCTGTTGGGTGCTGGAAACTACGCCAATGGATACAGCCATTCCACTGGATACAACCATCGGAAACCACTTCCTGAAAGGCTTTGGAGGAGCTGGTGGGTTGAAACACGGTCATCTTAACAAACACTTCCTTGGCAAACGAAGTGCTGATCCAGAGCCAGGATTACTAGGGGGTCTAGGATATGGAGGCCTTGGACTTGGAGGTCTTGGCTTAAATGGTGGGTTTGGTGGTGGCTATGGTGGAAATGTGGAGGCTCTGAGCGCGGTAATTATGCTAATGGATACAGCCATTCCCAATGGATGTCACGGAAACCATATTGGAGGAGGATCTGGCGATTGGGAGGTATTGCAACATCATTTGAATCAAACACTTTTCGGGAAACGAAGTGCTGATCCTGGCCCAAGTTACTAGGAGGTCTAGGATGGTGGAGGCTCTGGACTTGGAGGTCTTGGCTTAAATGGTGGATTTGGTGGTGGCTATGGCGGCTATGGAGGGCTCTTGAGCGCCGGTAACTATGCCAATGGATACAGCCATTCCAATGGATACAGCCATGGAAACCATATTGGAGGAGGATTCAAGGGATTGGGAGGCATCACGAATGGTCATCTTAACAAGCACTTCCTCGGGAAACGAAGTGCTGATCCAGAGCCTGGATTACTAGGAGGTCTAGGATATGGAGGCCTTGGACTTGGAGGTCTTGGCTTAAACGGTGGATTCGGTGGTGGCTATGGCGGCTACGGAGGGCTCTTGAGTGCTGGAAACTACGCCAATGGATACAGCCACTCCAATGGATACAGTCATGGAAACCACATTGGAGGAGGATTCAAGGGCTTGGGAGGTATTGCAAATGGTCATCTTAACAAACACTTCCTTGGATCCAGAACGCCAGGAGGTTCGAGGACATGATCCTGGAGCCTGAATGGTGAATATGAGTCTGAAACATGCCATGGATACAGCCACAATGGAGCAGATTGTCCATTGCAATGGTCATCTTAACAAACACTCGGGAAACGAAGTTGATCCAGATAAGACATCATTAAGCAGAAACTTCATGACAGAAATATGAGTCTACAGACTGGTTATAATTCAAAATTAACTCTTCCTTCTGAATATCGTATGCTGTTATGAAAATAAATTCATATTTTTGCAGCAAAATTATGTTGTTTTTTATACACCATTACTTCCAAAAAAGCTGTACTAAAGACAGCCACATAGGTTCAAAGGTTCATCGTCTGGTGGGGTGGTGGTAGGGGGGCTGGGAGGGAGTGTCTTGGAGTTTGTTAACAGACGATCAAGGATTATCTAGTGGTCAATCTCCTATGGTTTGTATCTTGACACTTAAGATTATAGTCGACTGTGATAAGTCTCAGAGCGATTGAAGGGCCCCTTCTTGATTGACTTAGTTAGAAGCACTGTAGTCGACTGTGATAAGTCACATTGAGTGGGGCTAGCAACCATATCCGTAGAGGCTTGTTGAGAGCTGTATAGTTAACGCCCTTTGGTGCTAACACCTGTAAGGGTTAAAGGCGTCGCAGAAAGTGCGGATGACATTAACCATGTCCACGACAGTTGTGTTTCGAGACTGGGAGAGTTGCTTGAGCACAGTTGACAGGCGATTTATTTTTAATAAAGAATGAAAGCAAACAATAAAAAGATACTGAGTTTAAAGAATCATTCGAGAGAGTTAACCCTTATTATGATACATATGGATTTACCTTACAGTTCAACAGTACAGTTATGAAGAAAATATGAAGCAATAAAAACAAAAAAATAATAAAGAAGAGAATGGCGCGGGGTCTACGTAATTCCGTGTGGGAATTACGTAGGGGAGACTAAGAAAACTGGAAGTTCGTAAAAAATAAGAATAAGACCAGTAAACACATGAGACAGAAATAATATATTAGCTGTACATTCTTTAGATGGAAGTCAGGATGAATTTAGAAGTGAGCAAATACATAAGTAAAGGTAAAGAAGCAAAAATAAATAAATAATAAAAAACAAAGACACAGAATAATAGAAGGGACAATTAAAGACTTTCGACCTCCAATGTCGAGAAACAAAACATTTAGCAGCTTTGATAACATCAGTAACACATTAGTCCTAAATGAATTAGGTTCATTAAATCTGGTCAAAAGATCAAAGCGCCTAGCGCAGCTAACGGAAAGCGAGAGAGGGATTACTGGAATCCCCAGACTGGGAGAAGGTACAGGATTAACGAGGACCCCGATTAGGTATACAACAGACCGTGGACGAAATCAAGCATTAGAAGATATACAGTATAAACAGGGGGTCATCGGACTCAAGATCATATATCACAAGGACACTCTGAAGATGGCAGAAGGAGCGGCCGTGTTAGTGCATGTTAAAAATAGTTAAAATGTAAAATATAATATATAAAAAAAATAAAAAATATATATATATATATATATATATATATATATATATATATATATATATATATAATAAGAAGAAAAATAAAAAACAAACTTTACTTATGTTTTTTTTTTTGTCCTTTTTCACTTAATGCGCTTTTTTTTTTTTTTTTTACCTTTCCATAAATGTGTTTTTTTTTTTTTTTTTAATTTTTCTGGGTCTTTTCTTCTTTTCACTTAATGCATTTTTTTGCTTTTCACTTATTTATCTTTTTTTCCTGTTTACTTAATGTGTTTTTTCTATCTTTTCATTTGATGTGTCTTTCTCCTTGTTCACTTAATGGGTTTTTTTTACCTTTTTACTTAATGGGTTTTTGTCCTTTTCACTTAATGTGATTTTTTTACCTTTCACTTATTGGGTCTTTTTCTCCTTTTCACCTAATGTGTTTTTAGACATTTTCACTTTATGTGTCTTTTTTCCTGTTCACTTTAACGTGTTTTTTCTATCTTTTCACTTAATGGATCTTTTTCTCTTTTTCACTTAATCTGTCTTTTTTCCTGTTCATTTAATGGTTTTTTCCTTCTATTCACTTAATTTGCCTTTTTCTCCCGTTCACTTAAAATCTTTTTATAATATTCATTTAATGTGTTCTTTTACTACCTTATCACTTAATGAGTATTTTTCCATTCTCACTATTATGTCTTTTCCATTCACTCTAGTGCATTTTTTTTTTTACCTGTTTCATGTTTTTTTTTTTATTTCACTTAGTCTTTTCACTTGACAGGTATTTTTCTCCTTTTCACTTAATGTGTTTTATCTACTTTTCACTTAATGTGTTTTTTTCTACATTTTCACTTAGTGTGTCTTTTTCTATTTTTCACTTAATGTGTTTTTTTTACATTTTCACTTGATGGGTCTTTTTCTCCTTTCCGCTCAGTGTGTTTTTTACAACATTTTCACTTTTTGTGTCTTTTTCTACTCTTCACTTAATGTGTTTTTTCTACATTTTCACTTAGTGTGTCTTTTCCAACTTTTTATTTAACGTGTTTTTTCTACATTTTCACTTGAGGGGTCATTTTCTCCCGTTCACTTAATAACTTTTTCTAATATTCACTTAATGTGTCTTGTTCTACTTTTCACTTAATGTATTTTTCTACTTTTCGCTTAATGTATTTTTTCTACTTTTCGCTTAATGGTTTTTTCTACTTTTTGCTTAATGGTTTTTTTCTTCATTTCACTAAATGTATCTTTTTCTACTTTTCACTTAATGTGTCTTTTTCTACTTTTCACTTAATGTGTATTTTTCTACTTTTCACTTAATATGTCTTTTTCTACTTTTCACTTAATGTGTCTTTTTCTACTTTTCACTTAATGTGTTTTCTACAGTTTCACTTAATATGTCTGTTTCTTTACTCTTCTACTTAATGTGTCTTTTCACTTTAACTTTAATGTGTTTTTTCTACCTTTTCACTTAATGTGTCTTTTCTTCTGTCTCACTTAATGTGTCTTTTCAATCTTTCACTTAATATGTCTTTTTGTAGTTCACCTATATTTTTTATCACTAATGTGTCTTTTTCAACTTGAATTTCACTTAGTCTTTGTCTCCTAATATCTTTTTATTGAATGTACCTTATTTTTCATTTTCTTTTCACTAGGAGTGAATTTTTTTACCTAATGGAGTGGTTTTTTCCTTCCACTTAGTCTTTTCTTCATTTTACCTAGTCTTTTTCTCCTCTTCACTTAATGGGTCTTTCTCTCATTTTACTATACTTCTAGTTCTAATGAGGAGCGTAAATTCATAAAGGCCAGTAGAGGCATTCAAGCAAGAATCAGTCGCATGGACATCGTTTTTCTTCTGACCTTGAAAAACAAGGCCTTAAAATTGCTTTATCGCTTCATCAGGGTAGACTTTCAAAGATAGCCTTTTAAAGATAGTCTTTATATAATGAAATTATATATATATATATATATATATATATATATATATATATATATATATATATATATACATATTTGGCAGCTTTCCACTACTAATGAAAACTTCTGACATGAAGTGCTTTAAATAATAAATTCTGTCGCCTATTAAATCCACATATATGATCTAGTTACCTTTGGTTGCTGAATCTTCCAGTTCTCTGATAATATGTATTAGTAGATATGATTTATATTAATAAATTTTATTTATTTTCATGAAACAGAGACAGTCTGCGGGGAATAAACCCCTTCATTTACACTTTCAGAGGCCAGTCCAAGGTCGATTTCTCTCACCACTAGTTTTACTGTACCTCTTTTCATATTCTTTTTCTTCCATCTTACTTTCCACCCTCTCCTAAATAACTGATTCATATTGCAACTGTGAGGTTTTCCTCCTGTTACATCTTTCAAGCTTTTACAGTCAATTTCACCCAGTTGAATGACCTCATCCTGGTGCTATGTCTGGCCAAATTTAACATTCAGTTCAGTCTACGGTTCAACCCATCACTAGCCCATACATACAGTGAGCTTAGGATGAAGATATAGTGCCACTGTATGATCATCGGTAATGTCCCCAGGTATGATTACATTAGTCTGAATATGAGACATTAGGCAAATTATATCTTTACCTTAAATAAAAACGTTTTCTATGATTCACATCCATGTCCTATGTTATTAAAAATATTTATAACTGTTTTGATAGCTAACAGTCTTTTTCTGAGAGACCTTTAGGATCTGGTCATTTGTTACTTAAAAGGATAATTTGAGATCATTCACCAAAATAAGAGCATAGACTACAAGCTCTGCCAGGGTGAGCGATCTATTCCAAAATAATCCTTTATCTCCATAAATTACTTTCCTATCTCTTCCAAATTATATTCACTTGTTGCCACACAAGACCAAAATTTGAACAAATAAAAAAAAAATTCCATAGCTACATTTCGTTTCATTGGGCGCACAAACACACACAAAAATCAAACAATAACACAGCTTTCTTGGTGGAAATATATATTGTTAACATGCTTATATCACTGGTCTAATGAACCTTGAATCAGGTCAGAATTTGGCTGGGTGACCACCACGAAATGTCAAAAACTTTTGGATCATTATCCTCTAAACATCTATGGGATGTGTGGGGACGAAAACTCCTATATATATATATATATATATATATATATATATATATATATATATATATATATATATATATATATATGTATATATATGATATATATATATATATATATATATATATAAAATATATATATATATATATATAACTTAATTTCTTTCTAATTGTATACTAAGGTAACGAAATAAGAAAAATAAACCAAGATACATGTTCCAAAAAAATAAAGATATATTTGTATATATAGATATATATTATAAGAAAAATATACTTAGCAAGTATCTAATATATATGAGACTCATTTCTATCACACTGGTTACTACTATCTCATTCATCTCCACAAACATCAAATGATAAAGTGTTCCCGAGTCTACAAAGATTCCTTAATCGGACTCGGGCTCTTGGTCAACACTTCGCTTCCCGAGGAAGAATTTCTTGAGATGGCCAGTCCCAAGACCTCCCAGTCCCTTGAACCCTCCTCCAATGTGGGTTCCATGGCTGTACCCCTTGGAATGGCTGAATCCATTGGCATAGTTCTTGATGCCCAGGAGACCGCCTTTTCCCCCGAATCCGCCTCCGAATCCACCGTTGAATCCTAAGCCTCCGAGTCCAATTCTCCATCCCTGGCTTCGATCAGCACTTCTGCTTCCTGGGAGGGTTTGGTTAAGATGGCCGAATTTCAGCCCACCCAGTCCTCCTGAACAACTCTTAAGGATGTGGCTCTGTTTGATCCATTGGAGTGGCTGAATCCATTGGCGTAGTTTCCAGCACTCAAGAGCCCACCTTTTGCACCGAATCCACCACCGAATCCACCGAATCCTCCTAAGCCTCCGAGACCTAGGCCTAAGCCACCCCAGACCAGCATCAAGGACACAAATGAACAGAGTGCGATCTATAATAGGTACAAAAATCAATCAATTAGAGAGAGAGAGAGAGAGAGAGAGAGAGAGAGAGAGAGAGAGAGAGAGAGAGAGAGAGAGAGAGAGGGAGTGTATATGGGTGTATATCTGTACATTTCTGTAACATCCTGTTTCTAAGTTTAGAACAGAATGGGAATGTATATAGTTTAGAATAGAATGGGAATGTTATATATATATATATATATATATATATATATATATATATATATATATATATATATATATATATATATGTATATAGATATGTATATATAATATATACATACATATATATATATATATATATATATATATATATATATATATATATATATATATATACCTACAGGATAGATGATATATGAGAAGAGAGAGAGAGAGAGAGAGAGAGAGAGAGAGAGAGAGAGAGAGAGAGAGAATACCTAATTATACCTGCTGGTAAATGAAAGTCGCATTTGCAAATATAAAGGTAAATGAAATCACCCAAGAAATGTAAATCAAACGCACTCATAAATGGCACGCATAAATTATTTGAATGCACACTGCACATGCTTTATTCACCGACAGATATTTCCTGGAAAGAACAACCCTTCATTATTTATAAATCAACGTCAATGTCCGTCGATGACTCTGCTGCACAGTGATTGATTTTATCCATCGACAGAACCGAACTTTTTACTGTAAATCCATTAAAGAAACATTTACATCATATTTCATTCAAGTTTCTTGAAAGACTGTGATAGACCGTGGCTTTAATATTCCATAAATGTTATCAAATGTCATATGCATTTAAACTTACAAAGAACCCTAACAAAGAGCGACTTGCATTCTCCATCAAAATATCCTTTACACCGAAACCGTCAGTTATCATTAGTTAAACCAGTGAATAAAAAACATCTGAAGTTTTATTGATTCAGTTCTCATAATTTCGTCGGATTTTTCCTCCGTTTTTTAAAACATTATTTTCTAGAGCATTACAGGTGACCTTGGAATAATATCAAGGTATACTTGTGCGCATATTCACGATATACTGTTTCTTGGTATATTCTCTCTCTCTCTCTCTCTCTCTCTCTCATTTTCTCTTCATTAAGCTGTTTTCCAAGCGAAGAAAGCGCAATGATCACAGCCACATTCTCACTTAAATTGCTAGAGCGTTCATGAACCAGCTTTGTAGAAACCTTCCATAGAACAGATACAGAAGGCTTACCAGTAACACACTTAATTCCCATAATTACACTGCGCCACTCACCTCTATCCTACATGCATGCTCTCGCTTCATAGGTGATGAGGCCCCTCCTGCTCAATACCTTTTCCATCTGTCTGTTCATCCATTTCTAAGTCTTTCTCTCCCAATACTTCCAAACTTTATACGCTCTTATGCTCTTCATCAACTTATCATCGTCCATTCTTTCCACATGACTGAACCATCTCAGACCACCTGATCCACCCTTTTACCTACGGTAACTCTTTCACCATTTCTCTTATGTATTTCCTTATATCTCACTCTATTCTTCTTCTACTGCACACATACTTATATAAATATACTCACACACAGATATATACATATGTATGTATGTGTGTGTGTAAATGTGTGTGCGTGTGTATGCATGTAAGTATATGTTTATATATATATATATATATATATATATATATATATATATATATATATATATATATATATATATATATATATATATATATATATATATATATATATATATATATATCATATATATATATATATATATATATATATATATATATATATATATATATATATATATATATACATATATATATATATATATATATATCGTGCGTGTAAGTATATGTTTATAGTGAAAGAGTGTATGTGTCTGCTTGATGTAAATATCGAAAACTGAGTTTTTGTCTTACCAAAGTTCTCATGGTTACAGCTTCCAACTGCAGGTCTTAGTAAGGCGAGGGCTGTTCGCTTTATGCCAATCCGAGTCTTTTCTCGCCTTTATATATGAAAGGAAAATAAAGGAATTCTTCTTCTTCTTCTCGAAATCACTCTCAGCCACACCCAGAGGTCAAGGCAGGACAACACTGACATTGAATTTCTCGAGAGTATGCGACCTTGATTTAGATGACGACCTTGATAATTTTTTGCCAGATTTATGTTATATATTTTGTAAATATCAGTATCGAGAGCCCTCAATTGTTTTTTATTTTATATTTTAGTGTCTCTTTCTCTAACCCCTCCCTCCGCGCTATCTCTCTCTATCTCTCTCTCTCTCTAAGCTTAAGCTTTTTACAGCTTTTCTTTTATTGTTTAGTTGTTTAACCTTGACTTTGATCTTCGTTATTGTAAACAGATTTATATTTATTCTTTCAGCTTTTAAAACAAAAGTTTTTAAGATAAAAGCAGAAATGATGGCAGGCTTAAATCTTATTTTGTTAAAATTTATACGAGAAAATTATTCATCTTTTAAAAGTTTTTTTTAACTCTTTGTACCTAGAAATATTTTATTTGTTTTTGACGAGGGATATTTTCAAACTAACTGCAGGATTATGGAATAAAGTCTGTTGTTTAGCCGTTAATTATTTCGATATACAGCCTACAGTTTGTTAAATCAAAATAGAGGCAATATATTTTCCCTTTCATATTTGAAAGAAAAATTATCGGAATATATTCTTGTGTATTCCTTCCTGATGACTTTAATTTCTCTGTCTGTCTGTCTGTCTGTCTGTCTGTCTGTCTGTCTCTCTCTCTCTCTCTCTCTCTCTCTCTCTCTCTCTCTCTCTCTCTCTCCCTGTCTTGACAGGTGAATGGTGATTAAGGTTTTAAAGAAAAATTAAAATATTAACTCTTATTCTGACCGTTGTAAATTACCTGAAATATTTATGTACCCTGTCAGTCATCTTTATATGGCATAAACTTTCTAATAATAATAATAATAATAATAATAATAATAATAATAATAAATAATAATAATAATAATAATAATAATAATAATAATCTCTATTTCAGTTTAGGGCCATATACAGGGAATATACAAAGTAGAGACAATACAATACACCTAATTTAAATAAACGCGATAAAAGGACAAAAACGGTAATCGGCCATCCCCAAACAGTTGCTGAGGTAATAGTAATAATAGCATTCATAATAAAAAGGAAGATAATAATCATAATGAAATAAAATAGCAAACATAAGAAAAATGATAGTGATGATAAGAGCAGTAGCAAACAATTAATTTTCAGCTGCAGACATTAGGTGATTAGAGAATTCAGGCCAAGAATGCTAAATAAGGGACTGAAAAAGCAAGCCTCAGTAATAATAATAATAATAATAATAATAATAATATACGTAGAAGCCCCTCTCTCTAACAGGCAGTGTTGAATATTCAATAATAATAATAATAATAATAACAGATTCTGGCGATAATGCTTAATAATTGCACAGTAGCTTTATGTTAAACCTTTTCAGTCTTCGTCACTCCGCACATCGTAATTCAGCAGTTCTTCATTTCGCAGCCAGCCATCCATTTTCCTTTCAAATACACTTAACATCCACATTTCTTCATTATATTTCCACACAGCAGAGCGAACTCGGCATTTCTGTTTTAAATGGCAAGGTACACCGCTGTTGATAATCCTCTGTTCTCCATCATCTGCAGAATTCACTGTGCGTATTTTGGGCTCGTTTATTTCGAGTTTACTTTATCTCATTCTGCTTCCATCTGGAATAATTACTGTATTCCAGGATGAATGTAGGAGTCTACGTCTTATTCTATTTCACTCTCCGTTCTAACATACCTTGTTTCTGTTTTATCTCGCACCTAAACCTTCCCTTATCCCTTTCCTGCCTTTGTTATTCCACATTTCCACATTAAAATTCTCATTTCTGTCACGCGAAGCCATCTCTCTCTCTCTCTCTCTCTCTCTCTCTCTCTCTCTCTCTCTCTCTCTCTCTCCCTTTTTAAATAAATGCATAAATATATACAGTAGATAAAATATATTTATGTAAACAGTATATATATATATATATGTATATAGTGTTATATATACATTCATGATGTTTCAGCCCCTGTACAGCAATTGTTTCCAATTACCATATCTTTAACCTTGCACTAATTCTAATAATGAATATACCAGATACCTTTTTTGTTCTTTATCTATCATGCCTGGACAGTCTGCGTCACCTCTGCATATAAATCACTGGACAAACTAGAAGGCATGTGGACCAATTCCATCTGAATCTTCCCACTGTATTTCATTCTCTCTCCTGTAAGCAGACTTCAAGATTTCCGATTTACATAAAATTCTCAGGTTTCGTTTCTCTTCGAGTCCATCTTCAGTCCGTTGCCCTTCGTGTCCTTTTTTCCCATATTCTAATTTCCGCTCCATCTCCTCTCCATAGGGTTGCACTTTGCAATATCATCTTCAAACGGCATCGACCCGGGTGAATGGATCGTCTTCCTATGGGATATGATCGGATGTCTTAGGGAAGATCCTTGATCCAATATGGCGTCTATGGGAAACTTGGCAGCTTCCGCGTCAGTCACACTACTCTTGACCTAGGTGTTTTTGCGCATTCGTACAAACCTTAGACTAATTTATAGTTTTGTTTTTATCCTGTTCTCTCGTACATCCCCAAACTCCCTAGAGTTTCAACTTACTGTCTTCTAGGTCTATGCAACCCCTCAGGTACACATTTTTCAAAACATCCACTGATGAGAATTATAGTTTGTTATTATCCTGTTCTCTCATTCATCTCCAAATTCCCTAGAGTTTGGAACTTTTACTCGTCTTCTCTAGGTCTATGCAACCCACGTATAGGCCTATGCATTTTTGAAATACTTCCCCATCTCTCAATCAAAGCGCAAAAATTGCATATCCTATCTCCCTTTTGTCGACATGAAATCGAACTAATCCTCCATTATTATCGTCTCGTCTCTGAGTATCCTCTCCAGAATCTTTTCTGCGTGAGTTGACAACTGAACACCAAAACAATTATGCCGAATCAACTGAGCACCACCCTGTCGGCACTGCTAAGCGCCACGAAAACTGAGGGCTGCTGGCATTTAGGCGCCAGCCAACAATTAAGCGCCAAAACTGGAGTGCAATAATACGATTGGGCCACTGCAATCAATTGCAACGACAATTGATTGCAACAGGGTAACAGAGTGCCACTACAACTGAGGGCCCTGACAGTTGAACAAAACGGCCTCGAATAAAACTAGAACTATTTTTGAAATATATTCCGTTAAAGATGACAGTTGTGAACCAAATAAGTTCACGACAGGAAACAGGGTTTTAAATAGTTTGTTAAACGAAGGAAAACAAACAACAATAAAACACAAATCAAATATTCTTTTGAATGAAAAGAAGTATGAAAATGAATGTACTAGAATACAGAATTTCAAAGCAACTTCATTTTCTGTAATGGCTTGTTAGTTCGATTATACATGTTTTAATTTATTTATAACCAACGACCATTCTTAAAATTCTATTGCATATTACTCTACAAAAGTCTCTATTCACCTCTGCGTTTATAAATGGTGAAATGAAAGCCGACTGAAATTTGCAATGTTTGTTAGAGGGTACCTTCAATATACCCCCAAACAATCAGAAAATAGCCCTCTCTATTTAAACTGCCAGTTCGCGTGTCTTCAACTTTAAATTATCTAGTTCTTTAGGGATGATTCAAATACACATTCATGTCATTTGCTGGTGTAAATGCTATCTTTCTGGGAACACCAGTTTAACAGTTCTCTTACGAGCAAATCGCATACGAAGGGAAGTTTACGGTTATATTTTGACAAAGGAAATTGTACGCAAAGTATCGAGAAAATCAGTGACTTATGATATTGAGAGTTTCTTTTGGTGATAACTATGGAATGTTGTATTTTGATGAATTATAAGAAATATGTTCAAATCAAACCTTCTAACGAATAATAAATAATACTTTTTACGTTGATAACTAATGCAATGTCATATTTTGATGCGGTGTGAGAAATACATTCAAACTAAATCTTTGCTAACGAATAATACTTTTCAGTAACACGTCCACAAAGGTGTAATTTACCAAAAGCGTTGAATTCAATATTCAGTTGCCATTCAGTTTCCGTCCTTGGTTTTGTTTTGCCATCGGAAAGAACTCTAAGTCATAGTTTATTTAGATTTATGGGCAGCAAAGTATACCGGAAGTTGAGGAAGCAGGAATGATAGCAAAAATGAAAATAAGGAAACTGATAAAATGCGAACCGACTGATAGAGAGAGACCGAGAAAGGGAGAATAATACATCTATATATCTATTTATATATTTATTTATATCTATCTATCTGTCTGTCTATCTATCTATATAAATATAAGTGTGCGTGTGTGTGTGTGCTTGCTTCCAGCCACGATTCGAACCGATATTGTTCAGGTTTGATACAGATTTGTCTGTGAATTATCCAACTGCCCATTAAGAGAGAAAAATTGGTTTTCAGTCACCTGTATGATACTATGGTAGCTCTGATGCTAATTCATATTTACATATACATATATATATGTGTGAATGTTTGTATATATGTGTATGCATGTATATATACATATATACACAAACACATATACATATATATATATATATAATATAGTCTATATATATATATATATATATATATATATATATATATATATATATATATGTATATATATATATATATATATATATATATACATTGTAGAGTATATATACTTTTATATTTACATAAATACAAGAGAAAATTCTAAAGCAAACAGATATAGATTTGAGAGGAATTTCAAGGTCCTCTTCTAAATCAATGTCATGTTTACAATCAGAGAAATTCATGGTCAATGTTAGCCCGTCTCGGGCTCTCTGGGCGTGGCTGCGGCCTGACCGGGACAACAGAATTCCTTTATATTCCTTTCACATATATAAAGGCAGGACTCATATCGGATTGACACAAGTTGCACAAGCGTCATCCTGTAGATATCTGCTGTGAAGAATCTAGCCAT
>NC_089749.1:18482661-18542661 GCF_040412425.1 Macrobrachium rosenbergii | reverse complement strand
CAAAAGAGTCAGGTAATGAATTCAGTTCATACCACCTTCAAGTCCCTGATGAGACCTTTATGAAAAGCTATTCCACGTGTAGGAATGAAATATAAAATTTAGGCCAAAGGCCAAGCATTGGGACCTGTGAAGTCATTCAGCGCTGAAAGGGAAATTGAGAGCAAGTGGATTTTAAAGGTATAACACAAGGCAAACCTCGTAGTTGCGCTACCGAACAATTGTTAGGAGAGAGTGGAAAGTAAGTTGGAAGGAATATGAACAGAGGTACAGTAAAATAAAGAAAGGGGTTACACTTAGGCCGAAGTGATGTTGTAAAAGAGTGCCCAGTAAATGCCTACAGTGCACTGCATAAGGTCCATTGATGGGCATTACCCTGTAGGGGAGCATTTACGTAGACAATAAAGTTTTGTTTCAACATATTCAAAAGTAACCTTTTGCTATAATTCTTTGTATGACCCACATTAACACATTACAGTGTGCCTAGAAAACGGATGGGAACACTGGAAAATCATATTGATAATTTTTGTCCTTACACATACACACACATACACAACTCACTGTGGTACATCCACTTAAGGCGATGTCTAAAATATGGAAAATTTTAGAGATACTCATTCAAAATACATCCACAAGACTAATTCGGAGGCACTAATAACTATTAAGAGTTTGATACTTGAGCCTTATACACGCTCCAAAAATCCTAGACTTTAAAAAATTTTCATTTCTAGCCTTCTCTCTCTCTCTTTTCCTCTCTCTTATTTATACATTTTCATTTCTCTCTAGAAAATCTTCTAATATAAACATGCAACATTTGAATAAATCCTCACTGTACCAACGTTCTGAGGAATTTTCATAACCAGACATACACTAACGTTCAGATATCTCATGATAACTTCATGCCTTGGAGGGAGATTTTAATCTCATCATCCCTGAGGGAAGTATCTTCTGTGCCTAATGTTCTGAGGGGAATTTAGTATCTCTTAGTAGCCTCTGTGCACTAACAATTTGGAGGGGGAATCTTAGTACATCTCAACTAGCCTCTGTGCACTAACGTTCTAAGGGAATTTTAGCACATCTCAACTAGCCCCTGTACACTAATATTCTTCAGAATTTTAGCATCTCAAGAAGCCCCAGCACCAATGTTCTGAGGGGAATTTTATCACATCTCAACTAGCCTGCTCTGTGCCAGGGGCTAGCACATCTCAATTCTGTGATTTTGATGGAGGGAATCGCACAAGCCAGGTTTGGCCTAGCGAAGTGAGCCTAATCACCTGGTTTTTTTTGCAATTAACAATTTGAGGCAGTATTTTATGTACCCAACGTTCTGAAGCACATCTAAAATAGATAGTTCTAGATAGAAAGATATAAACCAATGGTACATCTGGACACATTTGAATTTCTGTAGGGAATTTTGGAAAACCAGCTGCTGTTACTTCTGAGGGGAGTTTTGGTGAGGGGGCTAACTAGCCTTGAGGCTGGGGGGTACATCTCAACTAGCCCCTGTGAAATGGGAATTCTAGCACATCCTCAACCAGCCCCTGAATGAGGGAATGCATCTGCAATCCAGCCTCAGCACAAAACGTTATGAGGGAATTTTGCACATCATCTCAACTAGCCCCTGTGCACTAACGTTCTGAGGGAATCTTAGCACATCTCAACTAGCCTCTGTGCACTAATGTTCTGAGGGAATTTTAGCACATCTCAACTAGCTACTGTGCACTAACGTTCTGAGGAATATTAGCACATCTCAACTAGCCTCTGTGCACCAATGTTCTGAGGGAATTTTAGCACATCTAAACTAGCCCCTGTGCACTAACGTTCTGAGGAATTTTGCACATCTTTTATCACATCCAACTACACCAACATTCTGAGGGAATTTTAGCACATCTAAACTAGCCCCTGTGCACTAACGTTCTGAGGGAATTTTAGCACATCTCAACTAGCCTCTGTGCACAAAGTTCTGAGGGAATTTTATCACATCTCAACTAGCCCCTGTGCACTAACGTTCTGAGGGAATTTTAGCACATCTCAACTAGCCCTGTGCACTAACGTTCTGAGGGAATTTTAGCACATCTCAACTAGCCTCTGTGCACTAGCGTTCTGAGGGAATTTCAGCACATCTCAACTAGCTCCCAGTACCAACGTTCTGAGGAATTTTCAACTATCCCAACTAGCCCCTCTGCAGCCAACGTTCTGAGGGAATTTCTACATCATCTCAACTAGCCCCCAAAATTAACGTTCTGAGGGAATTTTAGCACATCTCAACTAGCCTCTGTGCACCAACATTCTGAGGGAATTTTAGCACATCTTAACTAGCCCCTGTGCACTAATGTTCCGAGGGAACTTTAGCACATCTCAACTAGCCCCTGTGTGCACTAACGTTCTGAGGGAATCTTAGCACATCTCAAGTAGCCTCTGTGCACTAACGTTCTGAGGGAATCTTAGCACATCTTAATTCAGCCCCCAGCACTAACGTTTTGAGGGAATTTTAACATAATTCAAATAGCCTCTGTGCACTAACGTTCCAAGGGAACTTTAGCATATCTCAAGTAGCCTCTGTGCACTAACGTTCTGAGAGAATTTTAACACAACTCCAATAGCCTCTGTGGTCCAAGTGTAAAGGTTAACTTTAGCAATGAGTAAGATAAAAGTGGTAAACTTCCACTTTTGTTGGTTCGATCATAAGACGACAATTTAAGTATGCCTTTTACATACACAGAAAACTAAAGTTTTTCTATCTATTGCGTCAGTTTCCTCAATTATGATTTAAAAAATTAATATTAAGAAATTCTTCACATTGCTCTAGATAAATAATTCTAGAAAATCTGTCAATATCGTAACGGTGCTATCCCCTGCATATACCATGGAGACAATAATAAGAAAGCCAGTAATTTGTGCAACCAGCAAAGAAATCGATTTGAACAACAATATAAAATTCCTTGAAGCTGAAGCATGAAAAAATTGGTGGTTTCCTCAAGTACAGTAACCTGTCTAAAATGCACTATCTAAAATACACCGTGATTTCGAGTGCGTATTCAGACGCTCGGTAACCAAAACAGGTATTTACTGAACGACTAAGTACCGAAGAACGCGGTAGTTTTCCCAGACCTTAACAGAACATTCAGAGGATAAAATGCCGAAAATTTAATGAAAGTCAGAATTTAGATATTGGTTGATAGGGGGAAAGACTGGAGAGGGTAGAATATTAGTAAGGATGAGAGAATAATGAAAATAGTTGACTATTAGTTATTAGGATGTGAATATTCCACTGGAAGTTGAATAAAGAAAAAGAGCGAATGAGAGAGAGCTAGTCGAATGATAAAGGGATTAATGAGCCAGCACTTTGTTACAGAAGTGAATTTTAGATTTATTATTTAAAAAAAAAGACAGAAAGGAATGATTCTACTGAAATGGAGATTGTACGTGTTATATGGATTAAAGAAAGTTGAAAAGGGTGAGAAGTACATTAGTTTTAGAACTAATTATGTCAAAATTGAGGTTTTGCGGGACAAAAGGGGAATAGTACCATATGTAAAGACTATAGTGAGGCAGCTGTTTAATGATATAATGTTCGTGATATTTCTAAAGCCCCTGGCGTGATTTTCATGCTAAAAGAGGAGAGAATCTGAGAATCTCCCCTTGGGAGGCGTAATACCGTCAGTAAACTTCATGCGGTACACTGTAGGCATTACTTACGGTTCTTGACAGCTTCCCTTCGTCTCCTAGCTGCAACCCCTTTCATTCATTTTATTGTACATCCGTTCATATTCTCTTTCTTCCATCTTGCTTTCCAACCTCGCCAATGAGTTGTTCTATACTGCAACTGAGAAGTTTTCTTCTGCCACTTCTTTATACCCTTTTTAATCTCAATATACTTTTCAGCGCCGAATGATCTCAAAGGTTTCAGTGCTTGGCTTCCGACCTAAATTTTATATTCCAATTCCAAGTTGAGAATCTACTGAAAAAGAAACTAGACAAGTACACATACACACACACAGACTGATTTATCTGTAACAAAATCCGTTTCACGAAGTGGAACAAAAATCCACTAGATCTAGAAGGAATTTCTAATAATTCAAGGTCATATTTTAGCTTAGGAATTCATGGTCAGCGCTGCCCTCTTCCAAATTATAGGCGTGGCTGAAGGCTGACTGAGGGAAGAGGATTCCTACATATGTCGTTCATATATAAAGGTAAGTCTTGCACATGAGAGACACAACAGTGACAACCGTGAAACAGTGAAAACCTCCAACCATGATACCTTTGGTAAGACAGCAAAGGACTCTAAGTCTAATCCCCAAAATAAAATAAAACATAAACACACACACACACACACATTACATACACACATACATATATATATATATATATATATATATATATATATATATATATATATATATATATATATACTGTGTATATACAGTATACGATTTGAAATCTGGTGACGGTTTGGAAAACTTTAGATTATTTTCTACTACAGTTAGTCGCAGATAAAAATATAAATAATCTAATAACAAAGAAAACTTAAAGAAAAAGCTATTTGAGTAAATGCGTTCGACAGCTTAAATTCATTATAGTAGAATCATTGATGCTTAAGATAACATGCTTTTATACATCTATATCTGTATATCAGTAAAGTGTATTATACATTCCTGTTTACATGTTCCAGTTTTCATATTTCCCCAGAGGTTTTAACACCACATTTTTCTGATAATCATAATTTTTATCCATATCTTTCCATTCCAGTCTGTCATGTGTACTTTTCACTTCAGATCGTAGTCCTGTTGGTAGCCTTGGTCGCTGATGCTGATCCTGGAATTGGCTTAGGTATCGGAGGTTTAGGCTCAAACGGTGATCTGGTGGTGGATTTGCGGGGGTGGTGGACTCTGAGGCTGGAAACTATGCCAATGGATTCAGCCATTCCAATGGATACAGTCATGGAAACCACTTGGGCTGAAATATGGCTATCTTAACATTTCTTGGAGGAGCTGGATTACTTGGAAATTGAGGCTTTAGGGCCTAAATGCATTGCATCGCATAGCGCTGGTGGATCTTAACAAACATGGATTCTCGGCAGTCATGGAAACGCTGATCCAGAGGCAGGATTACGGCAAACGAAGTGCTGATTGAGGATTATTTGGAATTGGAGGCTTAGGCTAAATGGTGGATTGGGTGGTGGATTTGGCGGGGCTGGTGGACTTGAGCGCTGGAAATATGCCAATGGATTCAGCTAATTCAATGGATAACATGGATACCATCCTGAAAAGTTCGAGGAGTTGGTGGCATGGAAACAAACATCCTGAAAAAAAGTTGGAGGCCTAGGGAGGAGCTGGTGGGACTTTGAGCGCTGGAAACTATGGCCGGATTCAGCCATTCCAATAACAAACACTCTTGAAAGCAACGGGCTATCTCTAGTGCTGATCCAGAGCCAGGGTTACTCGGAATTGGAGGCTTAGGCCTAAAATGGTGGATTGGGTGGTGGATTTTGGCGGGGCTGGTGGACTTGAGCGCTGAAACTATGCCAATGGATTCAGCCACCTAATGGATACAGTCATGGAAATCACTTCCTGAAAGGCTTCGGAGGAGCTGGTGGGCTGAAATATGGCCATCTTAACAAACACCTCCTGGGCAAACGAAGTGCTGATCCAGAGCCAGGATTACTTGGAATTGGAGGCCTAGGCCTAAATGGTGGATTGGGTGGTGGATTTGGCGGGGCTGGTGGACTCTTGAGCGCTGGAAACTATGCCAATGGATTCAGCCACTCCAATGGATACAGTCATGGAAACCACATCGGAGGAGGCTTCAAGAAACTGGGAGGTCTTGGAGCTGGTCACCTCAACAAATACTTCCTCGGGTAGTGAGGTGCTGATCCAGAGCCGGAATCCCAATAAGGAATCCAGGTAGTCACTGGAATACTTTTATCTATGGATGCTAAAGGAGCCGAATGATGCAGCAATCCCCCTTACACGAGTAGCATGAGTCCAGACATAACCGTTAATTGTTAAGGATTGTTTTTTTCCATATAACATGAATTTATGAAAATACATATGTATATTTTTTGCAGAAAAATATTTTGTTTCCTTCAAAACTGTATCCTGTACATACATACATACATATATATATATACATATATATGTATGTATGTATATATATATATATATATATATATATATATATATATATATATATATATATATATATATATATAATATAGAGAGATATACACACACATAGATATATGAATGCATCTCCAAGTACAATGTCACAAATTCTCTTAACTCAGTATAACTAAATCCAAACGGGATATGAACCCATTCATAATAGGGTTGTACACCAGAACGATTTACTTAAAACTGGTAAATATAAAGTATAAGAAACGTCACGACAAAAATTAGTGACAATAAGTGACATACATGCATACATATACACAGTATATATATATATATATATATATATATATAATATATATATATATATATATATATATATTTTATGTTATATTTATATTATATATATATATATATATATATATATAAATATATATATATTATATGATATGACTTTTTATCACATCACTGTGATTCATATGCAATCAGTAGTTAAAAACGTCCTTTAATATCCAATTGCCCTACACTCGAAATAATATATTTTCATTTATGTTACCGAAGGGAAATGTTTTAGTTGATAATAAGTTCGTCGTCCCGGGGGCTCGAACCAGGAAGGACAAGAACTCAGGACTACAGTGACGCCTTAACCTTACGTATCAACTAAAAATCTCTTCGGTAAATATATATGAAAATATATTATTTCTGAGGTAGAGTGAATTGATATTAAAGGGACGTCTGTAGCTACTGATTATATATATATATATATATATATATATATATATATATATATATATATATATATATATATATATATATATATATTTATAATATTTATATTATATATATATAATATATATGTATAATTATATACATATATATATATATATATATATACATATACATATAGCATGAGTATATAACCTTTAGGCATATGGCTTTAAATTATTTGTTACGAAAAAGATTGCAAAGAACAAAAACCTTTACTGATATTTCTTAACACATCAGGCAACGGATAGGCCTACAATAAATTGACAATGTTCTTTTTTTATGTGCGGTTCATGAACATCTGGTCACTTTCCTCGATAACGTGTAGAAACCTCCAAATCCCTTATTTAGGAATATAAATACATGAATACAATATTCAATGATAATTATATTTGGTTGTTTGACAAGCGGAAGAATTCTCATTTCGAAATATTTCATGTTCAGATTCCTAACTGAGTGGACTGTTATGGATTTTTGCTAATGTAAATGAGTACTGGACTGATAACATGGAACATGTTATTGAATAGTTGACCTATTCATATATTGTGTATTTCATTGGTTGCATATTGTTCTTTGTAAACTTTAGGATCCTTGGGAAAATCTTAGAATGTTTACTTTGGGAGAGTACTTGACTATATGGTCAGTCATTTGGCAATGATATTCGGGATTTATTTGTTTTATACATTGCTAGTTTGTTACTAATTCGCTTCGTTCTAGCCTAGTGAACAGTAACATGAGTAAAGTCTATTTGTGCCACAGGCGGTTTTTCACAAACGCTAATATTACAAGAGAAACTTTATTACTGACACAGAGATGAAATAATTTCACTCGATTTTTTCAAGCCCAAAAGGAAAGAGTCTTTTAATGATTGTAATTTCATGTGCCCTCCAAGTTCTTTACAAGAACCTTCATACAATTTAATTATACCAGTAGACGAAGACGTTTTATGCTACTCGAAAGTAAATTTTTGATAAAACACTTTGTTTTATCTACTAAAACGGCTAAAAAGTTGCCAAGAAAATTATAGTTATTATGGAAGCCACATCGTGACTCTGTACGCCAAAACACACACATACACACACACGCACATACAAACACATACACACGCAAACAGTTTCTAACGAAGGAACATTACGTTCTCCATCTCAGGTATCTTGGCAAAACCGTAGAAAGGAGAGAGGTGTATATATTGCTCTAAGTAATTCTAAAAGTTCAGTTCTGTTTATTTTACCCATGATTCTTCTAAAGACTATTCGGTAGCACCTTGGACAGTTAAAGTGACTGTGTCCATGCAATTCTTACTAAATTCTTCAAAATCGTAGATTTTATAGTTTTTTAATATTTTTTTTTAGTTCCGAGCTTTATGTCTGTCTGTCTGTCTGTCTGTCTGTCTGTCTCTCTCTCTCTCTCTCTCTCGAGTTCGCTTTGTTCCGAGGTGAGGGGCATTGACGCTCATCAAAATCTCCTCAAAACTGTCTCTCTCCTCAAATCTCTCTCCTCGAAAATCTCCCTACTCTCTCTCTCTCGCTCTGATATAGATGTATAATTATGATTAAATCTAACTGTCGTTCTTGACTGCTGTGTCCATCATCCAGCGATCCTACAGTAGAAGCTACAAATTTCAACATGAAACCTTTGAGACGAAAATTCTACCGTCAGACAGATCTCAGAACATTGTATGTTATTATTATTATTATTATTATGGTGGTATCCTCAAGCTCTGGGGAAATTTCAACACATTTCAAATATATTCAGTCTATTAATTATGAGCGTTAAATTTAGAAATGAACAATGAAAAAAGTTCAGTTTCCATATTCCGGTGATTTTAACAATAGGACAATGTAATGGATTCTTTTAAAAATATAAGAAATTTTTAACATAAAAGTCTTTGTCTCCTGAAAGCCCTTTTTCTATGCATCGTCATTCGATGGGCCGGAGTTCTTTATGAAGAGAAGATTAAGAAATTGTTTGCAAATTGCTAAGCACTACATAAAAAAAGTCTAGAGAATATCAGTGGTCTGGTACTGTCTACTTTTGATTGTCTCATGGAGGGAACCATAAAAAACCAATTATTATTACGTAGTGCATTCGGCAAAGATATCGATTTGAATAACAAAATAAAACTCCCCTAAGCAGAAGCATAAAAAAGTTGCTGGTTTCCTCACATGAAATGGCCCAGTCGTTTTTCACTATTGATAATACACGTTCATTTCAAGTATGGAGGTATTTATATCAAAAAAATTATATCAGATGTTTACTAAAGAACTAAATACTGATTATATGATAATTTACACTAAGTTAACAGCCCATAGGTTATCCCAGACCTTAACAGAACTTAAGAGAACATTCAGAAACACCTTAAAGAATTCAGGACCTTTCGGTCTTTCTTACAGATTTGGGACATAACAATAACGAGAACGAATTCTCGTTGGTTTTAGTTTCCCGTAAAAGAAAACTATTGAGATTGCTTTGTGTATCCGACCGCACTTTTTCTGTCCACCCTCAGATCTTAAAAATACTGGGGCTAGAGGGCTGGCCAATTGGTATGTTGATCATCCACCTTCCAATCATCAAACATACCAAATTGCAGCCCTCTAGCCTCAGTAGTCTTTACTTTATTTAAGGTTAAGGTTAGCCGTGGATCGTGCGTCTGGCACCGCCGAGTCCGATTCCGGAGGCGTGACACTGCGGCTTCATACGATGGTACAAAAAACTCTATTGAGCCGAAGAAACTTCGGCTCATTTTTTACTTGTTTAGTATTGTAGTACACTCTGCAGGATACAATAGTAAAGATCTATGAACAGTTGATCCTAAATGAGTGTAGAGGCATCCTTATTCAAGAAAACAACAGGCACCCTTCCCTCATGCAATAAAAGAATAGCAAAGTGTTGTGGAGGATAGCCTCAGGGGGTAAAGCAATCATAGGTGATGGATAACCAGCTTTGCCTTAAATTCATGGAGTGATAATGGACCTGAAATAACAGATGCCTACGTATGGTAATTATAGACCTTGAGAGGCTTGGACTTGCATGAGCAACGAAAGTTCGAAATGTGTAATGAAGCACAAATACAAAATGAATGGTCAGGAACAGTGTTGACCTGCCGAACAAGTCTCCCCTAGACTCTAGGGTGCCTCAAAAGGTCACAACTCTTTGCTACTTTGAATTGGTGGTGTGCGGGATGAGTCACCATGGTGCAAATATTTTTGTGGATGAAATGCACTGTTTAACGTAACTGATGTGACGAATTGAGAAAGGTCAATGAGGAAAAGGATTAAAGAATGGTAGTAGGAAGACAGAGTACGGGAAATTTTCAAGAAAATCACACTGTAGAAGTTTAGTCCATCGGAAGAAAGATTGGAAAGGGTTAAATTTTAGCATGGGTGCAGAATAAAGAAAGTAGTTGGCTCATTGTTATCAGGAAGTAAACACTCTAGATGAAAGCTAAGTAAAAAAAGAAGTAAACCATTCAACGGACGATAACATGGAGGGTAGCGAGAGCTCTTTGAATAATCAAAGGAATCAATAAACCCACTCTTTCTTATAGAAATCATTTGGGGATTTAGGTAAAAAAAAAAAAAAAAAGAAAGGACAGATTACACTGAGATGGGGTTTATAACCGTTATATGGAGTAGGAAAGGTTGAAAAAGGGGAGAAATATAGAAATATCATAACGAAATGCCTCGATTTCCAAGTTTTTCCAGGTAGAGGAGAAAAGCACGCGCCATGGAAAGACTGACGTGTGATTAATGATATAAGGAAACATTTTTGACTACAGTCAAGATGGAAAATTTAATTTCTATCATAGCTTATAAAGCCTTTAGTACAAATCTCATGTCAATATACAGGAAGCAAGTTAAGAAACACTAAAAAAGGATCTAGACAATTACACACACACACGCACACGGACACACAGACTGATACATTTGCTAAACCATTCGTTACACGAAAAAGGATAAAACTTAAATATATCTAAAAAAATCCTCATAAATCAAGGTCATATCTTAACTTAGAGAGGTATTCATGGCATGTGCCACCCTCTTCCAAAATGTAGGCGTGGCTGAAGGCTGACTAAGAGAGGTGAATTCCTTTATATTCCATTCATATATAAAGGTAGGGCTTGTAGATGGTCGACAACAGAACACGAACAACCGTTGCCTTGTAGAAGTCGGTGGTGGAAACATCCAACCATGATATCTTTGGTGAGATGGGAATGTACTTTGAGACTTATCCCCAGAACACAGACACACACCTACAGACACACAGACTATGAAGAAGTTGTTTAAATGTTTTGCACAATTCCAGATCATTATAGCAGAACCAGTGGTGGACAGCAATGTGTGTACTTGAACCATTATATTTAGAGAACGAAATTTATACAGGCACCTGTGTATGCTTTTTCATACAACTCGCCCTGGAGACTTTACAGTATGAAATGTACCAAAATATTTATTTTTCCAAATGCTTTAGCAACATACATTTAGGAAAATAGTCTGTCATTCATATCTTTTCCCCTTGTCTCTCAAGATCTAAATAATTTTTACTTTTCATTTCCAGGTCTTGGTTATGTTATTTTTCGCAAAATGCTGATCCTGGAATCGGCCAGGCATTGACATTTAGCCTAAAAATTAGGCGGTGGATTCGGTGGATTTGGTGGTCTCTTGAGTGCCAATAACTACGCCAATGGTTACAGCCACTCAATTTTTACTTGAAACCACATTGAAAAAAGTTCGAGGAGCTGGTGGGCTGAAAGGCCATCTTAACAAACAGTCGCAAACGAATGCTGATCCAGGATTACTTGGAATTGGAGGTTTAGGCCAAAACGGTGGATTAGGTGGTGATTTGGCGGCGCTGGTGGACTCTTGATGCCGGAAACTATGCCAATGGATTCAGCCACTCCAATGGATACAGTCATGGAAACCATCCTGAAAAAGTTCCGGAGGAGCTGGTGGGCTGAAATATGGCCATCTTAACAAACACCTCCTCGGCAAACGAAGTGCTGATCCCGAGCCAGGATTACTTGGAATTGGAGGCTTAGGCCTAAATGGTGGATTGGGTGGTGGATTTGGCGGCGCTGGTGGACTCTTGAGTGCCGGAAACTATGCCAATGGATTCAGCCATTCCAATGGATACAGTCATGGAAACCACATCCTGAAAAAGTTCGGAGGAGCTGGTGGGCTGAAATATGGCCATCTTAACAAACACCTCCTCGGCAAACGAAGTGCTGATCCCGAGCCAGGATTGCTTGGAATTGGAGGCCTAGGCCTAAATGGTGGATTAGGCGGTGGATTCGGCGGATTCGGTGGTCTCTTGGGTGCCAAAAAGTATGCCAACGGATTCAGTCATTCCAAGGGATACAGTCATGGAAGCCACATTGGAGGAGGCTTCAAGAAATTGGGAGGTCTTGGAGCCGGTCATCTTAACAAATACTTCCTCGGGTAGTGAAGTGCTGATCCAGAGCCTGAATCCCAATAAGAGATCTCGGAAATCATTAATGCGCTTGATCTATGAACAGTTATGAAAATGAATGGGGTAGGAATACCCCTGCACCCTTGGCATAAGTCCAGGCACAGCTGATAATTGTTAAGGACAGTTCTTTTCTTGCACATTATTTGCACATATTAAAATATATTTTTATTTTTGCAGCAAAATATTTCGTTTGTTAACCTTAAACCTGAATATGTACTGCCCTCATAAAAGACACGAGTTTATGCAAATATTTTGGGAAATAAAAGAAAAAATCATTTTGAGCAGAAAATGTTCTATTAAGCTATGCATTTTAAGGCTTCGTTTGTCAGTGATGAGAATTTTAAAATAACCGTACATCATTAGCACTGCTCTTAAGGAGTAATGGGATGTCAGGTAGAATAGGGTTTTGGTGGGTGGGAGGAAGATGGAGAGATTAGGGTATTCTTTATATACTGAAAAAAAATGTATGCATCATTGAAACCCTCTCCCTCTCCATCAGTGGTATTCACTGGACACTGTTAAACAAAGAAATGAAAAGCAAGCCTAATTGAATCTCCCCTCCATCTAGGGTAGGCTTATTCATGAGATACCCATCAAAGATTTAAAATGTATCGTTAAAAATCTTTCCCTCTCCATCAAAAGCATCCATCAGACACCAGTCATAGGCGCAGACCGAGTCATGACTACTTATTCAACTATTCCACGATGGGGCGGCAGGACAGCATGCTAGAAATCAATGATCACAAATAAATGTTGCCAAACAACATTTACGCTACTTGATGCATGAAGCCTTACGGTACCGCTCTAAGCTGATCATTAAAATTTGATTACTTGCAAGAAAAAGAATCATAATTAAAAGACATGCAATCCACTTGTCTCATTCACCCACCCCCACATCCCAAGCTACATAGGTCTCCCATCAACAACCTCCCTTGCCCAAGAGTAGTGTTAATGATAAACGGTTACTTTAAAATTCTTCTCACTGACAAACGAAGCCTTAAATGCATATACTTTGCAGAATATTTTAAATATATATATATATATATATATATATATATATATATATATATGTGTGTGTAATGTGTGTGTGTGTGTGTGTGTGTGTGTTTTGTGTGTGCATTGTGTACAAGTATGTGAATGAGTGTGTGTTTGTTTGTCTGTTTCCGAATGTTAAGCCCCAAATAGCCTCTTAATCAAATTCAATATAATCTGGTAATAACTTACATCCTACCCTGACTGGTGAATTCCTTATATTATGCTTTTAAATGGAAGACAGTTACTCTGTGACTCTCAGGTATAAAATATAACAATGCTCTCGCATAAGCAAAAATAAACTAAAACATATACAAGATATATATATATATATATATATATATATATATATATATATATATATGCAGAATCTACTGGACACTTTTCATGAACACATATGTAATTCTAATATACAATACCCTCTTAACTTCTGGAATTCTTTTCCTTTTTGGATATGTTTGTAACTACGGAGGCTGAAATATCCAAACGGAAGAAATTGAAGACCCTGTCAGAACGCCGGTTGCGGAAGCAAACCCGCATTATTATTATCCACAAGGAGGGTCGCGTTGCCGACCTGACTAATGAGAAGGATAAGTCTATTACCTCGTACACATACATATGCCTGTTCAGCCTAAAAAGCAATAAAATGATTGCCCAGCTCACGATGGTGAGATGGGTCTTCCAACTCCTGTAAATATATCTGAAAACGATAGGTATATGTATGAAGGAGAGGCAATAGACTTATCCTCCTCAGCTAGTCAGGTCAAATGCTGACCTCTCCTTGTGAATATGGTAATGTGGTTCGTTTCCCACGACCGCGTTCTGGGCTCTTCAATTTCTTCCGTTTGGATTTTCGGCTTGTAGTTACAAGCATATCCAAAAAAAGCACAAGAATTCTGAGAACTTAAGAGGGCATTATATAGATATATATTATATATATATATATATATATATATATATATATATACTAGATATATATATATATATATATATATATATATATATATATATATATAAGTCCCTTTGATATTTAAAATATATTATAAAAACAAATGAACGGACAAATATGTGAAAAATTATTGCAAATAAGAAATATATACTGAAGTTTTGCCTCATTCAATACAACTCTATGGGCACCATTAGTTGCACGGGGAAGCCACATCACATGGCACTCGATTTCTTTGCCACATGTTCGCTGTAGCATAGCCTCATCAGTGGTGGTAATGGCATCAGTGATCTTTTGTTTGAGATCAGTGATGTCCCATTTTTCGATGCACGATATTCTTAATATAACACCATGGAAAGAAACCCAGGGGATTGATATCTGGTCGACTGCTTATAAAAGCTGACTGTATAAAAGAATTTTACTTTTGACTCAAATATGAAATCATTCTACTGATTTTATTCAAGACATAATTGAAATAATAATCGAATGACTACGGTCACGTGCAGAAAAAGTATTCTTATGTTACTCGAGCAAATGTTTAGATAGAAATATTTTCGATAAAATCGTTTGTATGTTCCACATGAACGGACGAAAATGTGCTTACACACTTGGAAATCAACTATGTAAACCTTTTTGATAATTTGCGCAAACAACCAAACACACCAACTCACATGCGCACACGTACACATACACACACTCGCGCGCGCGCGCAATCACCGTTTCGAAATACTGAACGCCAGGAACTTTATCCTAAGCATCTTGGAAAAAAACAATAGAAAAGAGGCGAGGCGGCTGATTACTCAGAAGGATTCTGAATATTCAGGGCTGTTTATATTACCAATCATTCTTCTAGAGGCAAATTCGTTAGTAGCATGAAAGATAAAAGTATTTGTTTCTACGTAAGCATTAGTACTTATGTCAAAATCCTGGATTTTGTCGTTTACTAATGATATTGTCACGTCAAAGAGGTCCTCTCTCTCTCCTCTCTCTCTCTCTCTCTCTCTCTCTCTCTCTCTCTCTCTCAGAGCTATAATTTTGATTAAATTCCACTTTCTTCCCAACTTAATATTCACCTTACTGCGAACGTATAGTAGATACCAGGACTGGCAGATACCATCCTTCTCACCTGAACTAGCGAATCACATCAACAAATCTCAGAGTATGATATTATGGTCCTGGTATATATCTCCATGCTCTGTGGAGTTTTTAAGACATTTCAAGTAGTTCTAATTACCTACCCACAAGCGTTGAGATGAAAATTAAATAGGAAAAAATGGACAACTTTTTGTCTATATAAGAAGCTAAAATTCTCAGTTTATTTTAAAAGTTTCGACAGTCATGGTTTCTCAATAAAAATCAAGGTCAAGTACTTGTTTGCACAGCACTAGATAAATAATTGTAAAAAATCTGTCAATATTTTACCCTGTTACTAAGTCCCGCATACATCATGGTCAGGGCTGTCATAATGACAATAAATTTTACGACAGCCATTGAACAACCAACAAAGATATTAACTTAAAGAGGAAATTAAAAACGCCTTTATTTGAATTGTAAAGATGTTGCTGGTTTACTTAAATACATAACAGTCTTTTTTCACGACCTAGAATGCACCTGGATCACTAGCGGATCCAGAAAAATTTCCAGTGGGCGGGGCCACCAATTTTCATATTATACATGCACACACATATATATGTACAGTATATATATGCATATATACATACATACAAATGTATATGTATACCGAATCCATTATTATTATTATTATTATTATTATTATTATTATTATTATTATTATTATTATTATTATTATTATTATTATTATTGTTGTTGTTTTTTCTCAAAATTTTATTATTTCTATAATAGATTTTTATTTTTTTTCCATTTTTATATTTTTCATTGATGTTATTATCTAAATCTTCAGTATTATTATTTTTTCATTATTTTTCATGGGGGGCCACGTGCCCAAGTGGGCCCCCTCCACCAGATCCGCTAGTGACCTGGATTGATTTTGATTACCAATGTATTCATACACACGAAAAACTAAACACGATGTTTACAAATACCAATCATTGAGTGCATAATAATTTACATAGGTGTAACAGCCCACAGAATATCCCAGAGATTAACTGATTATTATAAGAGCATTCAGATTCTATTTAAAGAATTCAGGAATTTTCGAATCTCTAAGAGCAGTGGTTCTTAACCTAGGGTATTTGTAACCCCCAGTGGGAACGAAACCTTAAACCTAGGGGTACGAGACATGATAGCCAGCAATGTTTGTATCACTGATCCTTGTCATATGTTTGTATTGTATTTATATTGGATGGGGGTACGAGAAAATTTTCTGAGGTACCAAGGGGTACGGGCCTGAAAAAGGTTAAGAACTACTGTCTTAGAGATATGGGACACAACATCAAGGGAAGAGAGCCCTCTTTGCTTTATATTAATATTAATACTATATTCGGCCGGATATTATACCAGAGATCAATGAGCAGAAGATCCCAGAAGAGTTTACAGGTAACTTTATTAAACGGATATTCATGACAACAACAGACATCCTTCTCTCATACAATAAAGGAATGGGAAATGGTTTTGGAGATTAGACTCAAAGATAAAACTATCATAGATAGTGGTCAATTTGGTCTCGTCTGATCGGAAAGACTACAGATAAAATTTTCCACCTAGAAAAGCGATGGAAAATATTTGGAAAAGATATTTACATCTAGCAATTATAGGCCTAGAGAGGCCATATGACCGAACACCACCTCTGGAGCTCTGGACACGCACGAGAGAAAAAGGCAATAGATAACTGTGTCAGAACTATCCGAAATTTGGATCAATGCACAGAAATTCAGACTAAGTGCAAGGTTTCATTAAAGGTAATAGATAACTATGCAAGAACCCTCCAAAATTTGGATAACTGCATCAGAAACGCAGGTTAGGAACAGCACTCAGCAGACTAGCTAGTTATCCCCTGGTGCAAGGCTTCACTGGGGGTCCTCTGAAAGCGCCGAGTGCTTTGATTTGTTCATGAATGTAGTCCATCGTGGGAAGAGGGATCAGTTACCTTGGTGCACGCGTGTTTTGTAGATGATGAACTGCGCAACGTAACTAGAAAGGAAGCAGGAAGTTGGGAGTGACTTAGAGGAGTGGAGAAAGGCCTTGGAGGAAAAGGATAAAGGGCCAGTTGGAAGAAAAAAAGAATACTGAAATTTAATGAAAATGTGAATGAAATTGATTCAAGGGATAAAGACTCAATAGGAAATATGTTAGTATCCTTGATATAGTAATGGAAGTAGTTGGCACATTGTTATTAAAAAGTAAATATACTACGTGATTTATGAATAAAAAAAAGGTGATCGTTGATCCCACTTTTCTTTATAGAAGTAAATTAGGGATATAGTATATAATAAGCAAAACGTTAAGTATGGCATCAATAAAAATGGATCCTGTAAGTGTTATAGTGACTATGGAACGCTGAAAAGATGATAAACGTAGATAGATTGTTAAAACAAAAGGCATCAATATCCATGTTTTCAAAATCTGCTTACAAGTCAGTAGAGAACAGAACAGTAAACTTAAAGAATTTATTTTTGGCAGATGGTTAATGATTTACAGGAATTTATGATGGTCAGCATGAAAGTTAATTTTAATCTTATTTCACGAAGCCTTTGACATGGTTCTTCTATGAGTGCTGGAAATACGTAAAGAACCAAATAAAAAACAAGTAAAAAACGTGCCTAAGTTCTTTCAGCACAATCGAGTTTTCTGTACAGCGTATAATCAAGGTCACCGAAAATAGATCTATCTTTCGGTAGTCCCGGTATAATGTTATTTGAGCTGCGACGCATGAAACTTTAACCACTGTCCGGTGGTGGCCTGTCCTATATCGGTGCCAGAAGCACGATCATGGCTAACTTTAAAATTAAATTAAATAAAAACTAATGAGGCTACGCTGCAATATAGTGTCTGATGATTGGACGGTGGATGATAAACATACCAATTTGCAGACCTCTTGCAGACAGACAGCCCACACAAGTTTTCTTTTACAGAAAACTGCAAAAAGTAAATAGATAAACAAACACACGAACACGTTCAAAGATATATCTATGAAAGGAAAAAGTTATTCGTAGAGAGCCAAAAAATTCAAGTATATCTAGGAGGAATTTCATAAAAATCATTGTATTGTTAAGACTTAGAAAGAAATTCACGGTCACCGTTGTCCTCTTCCCAAACAAAGGTGTGGCCGAAGGCCGAATGGGAAAGGTGGATTCCCTCATATCCCATTCGTATATAAAGGTAAGTTGCTTTCCATGATCAACATAACTCTGACAACTGTTGAACAGTGAAAACTTCCAGCCATGATTCCATTGGTAAGTTGGATAGGTACTTAAATATGACATGCACACAAACATGAACATTTTATATATATATATATATATATATATATATATATATATATATATATATATATATATATATATATATATATATATATATATATATATATATATATATATATATATATATATATATATATATATATATATATATATATATATATATATATATATATATATATATATATATATATAGGTGTCCTTATACCCATATACATACAGATTATGTTGTATAGTCAAATGTTTATATGTGTTATTTGAAAGTGTATGCATCTGGAGAGGACTTGTAAACTATGAAGAAAATTCCCAGTGATAACAAATCATCAATGTGAGATGCCATTACTTTCCTCTTGACTGAAAGTCACTTATGTTTGTGCAGGTACAGCTCCCATCAGACTCTCTCGCTTTCTCTTCTCTCTCTCTCTCTCTCTCTCTCTCTCTCTCTCTCTCTCTCTCTCTCTTGACATGATTCATAAGTGCATTCCAATTCCAGATCGCTGTCCTGTTAGTAGCCTTCGTCGCTGATGCTGCTCCTGGAATCGGCTTAGGTCTTGGAGGATTAGGAGGATTCGGCGGATTCGGTGGTGGATTTGGCGGCGCTGGTGGACTCTTGAGCGCTGGAAACTACGCCAATGGATTCAGCCACTCCAATGGATACAGTCATGGAAACCACATCCTGAAAAAGTTCGGAGGAGCTGGTGGGCTGAAATTCGGCCATCTTAACAAACACCTCCTCGGCAAACGAAGCGCCGATCCAGAGCCTGGATTACTTGGACTCGGAGGCTTAGGACTACTCGGTGGATTGGGTGGTGGATTCGGTGCAAAAGGTGGTCTCCTGGGTGTCAAGAACTATGCCAATGGATTCAGCCATTCCAAGGGATACAGTCATGGAACCCATATTGGAGGAGGGTTCAAGGGATTGGGAGGTCTTGGAACCGGCCATCTTAAGAAATTCTTCATCGGGAAGCGAAGTGTTGACCAAGAGCCTGAGTCCGAATAAGGAATCCAGGTAGCCACTGGAACACTTCTGTTAATGGATGTTCATGGAGACGAATGAGGCATATATATATATTATATCCTGTTAATAGCAGTTAATGACACATTTTTTCATGCACATAAATTACATTTATTAAAATATATTTATATATTTTAATAAATATCTATTACATTTATATCATATTAATTACATTTATTAAAATATATTTATATTAAATTTATCAAAATATATTTATAGTTTTGCAGCAAAATATTTTGTTTATATCCTAATTCTGTATCCACAAACCTTTCTGTAAAGGTACGAAGATAAAATAGGCCCTTAATCGAATACAGCATAGCATGAGAGTAACTAACAAATATGAGCAGAACGTCTACCATGCCAGTTTCTGAACCCATGACCTTTATAGTTGGTACATGGGAGAGTCACTTTATACATGAAATTATAAGATATAAAATGCCATGCAAATAATTAATAATGAACAAGTCATATTTATAAAAATACTAGTTGACCAACCTGGCACTGCCCAGGAAAACTCTGAATGACAACCGATAAACTCACTCTCTCTCTCTCTCTCTCTCTCTCTCTCTCTCTCTCTTCTCTCTCTCTCTCTTTCTCCTCCTAATACCCCCATTACCCTCTCTCTCACTTCCTCTCCCTCTCACTCCCCCTCTCACTCTCTCCCTTTCCCTGTAGGATAGTCGCTTCAGTTACATTGCCCATCATTTTTTGCATTTTATATTTCACCCCTTCTCACCCCTCATTCCTATCAGGTCTGAACTTGGACTTAAAAGGCATTTGGAATGTCACTATTCATCTCAGCAACCTTGAAAACTATAGATTGAACACTAATATCTGTCATTTTTGACGTTTTATTATTTACCCCTTCACACCCCAACTTCTTAGGGCTGAATTTGGACTTAAAGGGCACCAGGAGCGTCACTATTCATCTCAGCGACCTACAAAACTATGGATTAGACACTAATATCTGTCGTTTTCAGTTCTTTTTACATGTCACCACCTTCCCACCTCTTTTCATCCCCCTCTCCTATCAGGGCTGAGCCTAGACTTAAAGGACACCGGGAGTGTCACTATTCATCTCAGTGACCTCTAAAACTATGGATTAGACACCAGAATCTGACGTTTTCAGTTATTTTTACATGTCACCCCCTTCCCAGCCATTCTCACCACCCACTTTCTATCAGGGCTGAACTTGGACTTAAAGGGCATCGGGAGTGTCACTATTCATCTCAGTGACCTCGGAAACTATGGATTAGACACCAATATCTCTTGTTTTCTGTTATTTTTACATGTCACCCGCTACCCACGCCCCCACCCTTTGGTGCCAGTAATGTCTTACCCCCACAGTATTCTTTTCCAGTTAGTAAGTCATATCCAAACCAAGTTTGGTTGAAATTGGACAATGCGTGTAAGAGTTATTCGGGCGCATACATACACACACACACATACATCCATTTTTATATAGATAGATAAATATATATTGCATAATCCACAACTAATATGCCACAAGGATTGTATAATGTCTAATTCGCTATACCCAAGGAATAATTTACCCCAAAGACGATTGTGCTTAACAAGTGCACCATCCTTAACCGCGTACCCACAGTCGACTGTTTATTTGTTGCATTAAACAAAAGGCCCTTGAACCATAGCTGGGCCAGATGCACTTATCACTCATAATTACTTTTTGATGTGAGTTTTGTTTTTGGAAAATGTACTGAATTTTATATCAAACGATATTTGTGGCTTAATATTTGTGAATATGGAAAGTCTCGCGTGCATTAGTGCCAACAATTCATATGTAACTGTATGTACAGTCACTCAAAAATGTTTTGCAACATATTCCAGAAGTTTTCGTTCACCTAATAGTAATTTGTTCTTTTGATATTTACAAGGAAATGTAATTTTCTTATTCAGCTTTGGTTATTAATCATACGGTTAACAATATAAAATAGAATGGTGAGTGAAAAATTCATATTATGAAAAATGACGAAACATTTTGAAAAATTTCACTTCAGATGATCGGGCAAAAGAGTCAAAGAAGAAACTATATTTCGAATCCAGATAAAAGCTCTTAAAATAATATTGAGTAGTCATCAGTGAAATTATATATAAATAAAGAAAGAAAGAATTCAACCATTATTGTTGTCAAAAACAAAAAAAGAAAATATCTCATAACGTCGTATGTTATCTTGTGACTCGACATTCGGTCAGGAAAGTTGAACTAAACTGTCTCGTCACTTGCACGATAAGATGGGCAACAGACTCAGCCGCACCGGCAGCTTAGCGTAAATAAAACAACAGTGGATAGAGGGATACAACAACAGAGAGAACGAGGAAATATGATAAATTTATGTAAAAAGTGGAGGACGACCCCATTGTTGCACTACTGTTAAGGATCATCATCGGATGATCACTGAAGGAGCTCCGCCTAACTCCCCTGACAACCGGTGTTGCTATAAAGAGAGAACATTGCGCTCTCCCTTCAAGTTGCTGCTCAAACCATCCGTAACAGGCTACATGAGACCAAGATATTATTTCATCATACTCCTGCCAAGAAACACTTCATATCTGCGAAACACAAAGAACAGAGGCTAGGGTTTGCGTTATAATATAATCCAGTGGCCAATGGTTTCTGTAAGAGTCATCTTTTGCAATGAGGAGGAGACATTCTTCACTGATGAGCATGGTAGTCTTCTGCACTGCTGGCATTTAGCATTAACTAAATTAATGTTGAACTTCTTGCTAATTTTAATTCTTTAGAAACTTAGATAATAAGAAATACAAAAATAGGCGTTATATATTCAGTTAACTTCATAAGAGGCATCAAAATGATAGGCCTAAGTAGCAATGAAAGAAATGAGAAATTACACATGATAACGGCATCATATATATATATATATATATATATATATATATATATATATATATATATATATATATATATATAAATATATATATAAATATATATATATATATATATATATATATATATATATATATATATATATATATATATATATACATACATGTATGTGCGTGCGATTATATTCTATGTATTACAAAAATAGACTTCACTAGTTCACAATATACACAGGATTTCTCATTCAAAAATTTGATTAATAATAATGTGCAAGCAAATTTTTACAAAAGTCGTATTTGTTGATGTTAATGAGACTAATAGTTAAACTTATAACAGTCGTAGGCCTATGTCTACAAAGTTCACACATATGAAGGGGATAAAACAGCGATAGTGATGGCAGTTGGGGATGAAAATATTAAAACATAAGAACAGTGATGACTTCTGAAGTAATTATAGTAACATCCTTTAATTAAGTAAAGTATGACAACAGTAGGCAGTATCAGAAAAAGCCCTGTTTAAGGGAAACTGCAGGTAATTTCTCGGACCCACCACTAGTGTTCAGTTGTTTCATGCGCTTACAACTGAGTTGCCAAATAGCGCCAGATGTCGCTATTATAAGCTGTTGTCCGAAAAGTTTTGAAGTATGTTGCAAGACATTTTTGAGTGATTGTGCATATATATTATTTTGTATATATATACAATTCTATTCTTCTCAGTCTCGAAGGTAAGTATATCCATGTACTCCACAAGGAGAAACTACATACGAAGAGAGGAAATACAGATCTTAATTTTTCCTTAAAGTGTCGCCCTCCATCAGGCCTCTTCCGGGAAATTTTATCGACCAATCAGTTTAAGGAAAATATATACTGGACCTATGTTTAAATATGACTGGAGGACCTGCAAAGAATAAAAACAAGTAAATATGGTAAATGGTGTTTCAATGCCTTGTTAAGAAGTCGTGAGACTAGATAATCACCTGCTGTAGTAAAATTGAATTGAATTGAATATAGAATTTAGGTCAAAGGCCAAACACTGGAACCTATGAGGTCATTCAGCGCTGAAACGGAAATTGACAGTAAAAGGTTTGAAAGGTGTAACAGTTGGAAAACCTCGGAGTTGCACTATGAATCAATTGTTAGGAGAGGGTGGAAAGTAAGTAATATGAAAGGAGGTGCAGTAAAAAGAAGGAAAGGGGTTGCAGCTAGGGGCCGAAGGCACGCTGCAAAGAACCTTAAGTAATGCCTACAGTGTACCACTTGAGGTGCACTGACGGCAATACCCCTCTACGGGGCTGCTGTAGCAAAAGATCACAAATAAAAATAATTTTCACAATAGTCCTTATGTAAGGTACATAAATACCATGTCACTTATTTAGACGTATTACAACCTGCTAAGTAATGTCCTGGGACACAAATACTTGAATACTGTGTCTAAGCATTATTAGTTTCGTTATTTAATAGGCGCCAGAATCCTCTTTTAAAAATATTTAATGCTGAGATTTCATTGTGCACTGGACAGTGGTCATATTTTGATAAAATTCTTTGTATGCTCCACGTGAACGGACGCTTCAAAATACCAAATGTCAGTGACTCTAGCTTCATTGTTTTAGAATACCTAAAGAAAAGGGAGAAAGTGTTGATCGCTTTGAATGATTTCTAGAAAATTAAACTTCGTTTATATTTTCCAGTCATTCCTACTTAGTGTCAATTTTGGTAGTACCAAGAACGACAGGAAGTAATTGTTTCTGTGTAATTCTTAGTATGAGCTCTCAAATCCTGGATTTTTAGTTTTCTGTAAAAGAAAACTATTGTGCCGGCTTTGTCTGTCCGTCCGCACTTTATTCTGTCCGCTCTCAGATCTTAAAAACTACTGAGGCTAGAGGGCTGCAAATTGGTATGTTGATTATCCACTCTCCAATCATCAAACTAAAAAAGTGAATAAATAAGCAAAAACACGAACACGTACACAAATATATCCATGAAAGAAAAAAAGTTATTCGTAGAGAACCAAAAACCTCAAATATATGTAGAAGGACTTTCATAAAGATCAATGTATTGTTTAGACTTACAAAGAAATTCACGGTCACCGTTGTCCTCTTCCAAAATAAAGGTGTGGCCGAAGGCCGAATGGGATATGTGGATTCCCTCATATCCCATTCGTATATAAAAGGTAAGTTGCTTTCCATGATCAGCATAAGACTGACAACTGTTGAACAGTGAAAACTTCCCAGCCATGATTCCATTGGTAAGATGGATAGGTGCTTAAATACGACACAGACACACAAACATAGACATTTCATATATATATATATGTAAATATATATATATATATATATATATATATATATATATATATATATATATATATATATATATATATATATATATATATATATATAAAATATATATACATATATATATATATATATATATATATATATATATATATATATATATATATATATATATATATTTATATATATATATATATATATATATATATATATATATATATATATATATTATGTCCTTGCACCTTTATACAAAGAGATTATGTTGCATACAGTCATATGTATATATGTGTTATTTGAAGGTGTGCGTATTTGGAAACATATTCTGTATCTCGGAGAGGAGCTGTAAACTATGAAGACAATTCCCAGTGATAACAAATCATCCATGTTAGATGTAATTATAGTCTTTACTTTCCTCTTGACTGAACGTCATATATGTTTGTGAAGGTACAGCTTCGATCAGTCTCTCTCATTCTCTCTCTCTCTCTCTCTCTCTCTCTCTCTCTCTCTCTCTCTCTCTCTTGACATGATTCCTAAGAGCATTCCAATTCCAGATCGCTGTCCTGTTGGTAGCATTCGTCGCTGATGCTGCTCCTGGAATCGGCTTAGGTCTAGGAGGATTAGGAGGATTCGGCGGATTCGGTGGTGGATTTGGCGGAGCTGGTGGACTCTTGAGCGCTGGAAACTATGCCAATGGATTCAGCCACTCCAATGGATACAGTCATGGAAACCACATCCTGAAAGGCTTCGGAGGAGCTGGTGGGCTGAAATTCGGCCATCTTAACAAACACCTCCTGGGCAAACGAAGCGCCGATCCAGAGCCAGGATTACTCGGACTCGGAGGCTTAGGCCTACTCGGTGGATTGGGTGGTGGATTCGGTGCCAAAGGTGGTCTCCTGGGTGTCAAGAACTATGCCAATGGATTCAGCCATTCCAAGGGATACAGTCATGGAACCCACATCGGAGGAGGATTCAAGGGACTGGGAGGTCTTGGAACCGGCCATCTTAAGAAATTCTTCATCGGGAAGCGAAGTGTTGACCAAGAGCCTGAGTCCGAATAAGGAATCCAGGTAGTCACTGGAACAATTCTGTTAGTGGATGTTTATGGAGACGAATGGGGCATATATTATAACCTGTTAATAACAGTTATTGACACATTTTTTCATGCACATTAATTACGTTTATTAAAATATATTTACATATTTTAACAAACATATATTACATTTATTAAAATATATTTATATTACATTTATTAAAATATATTTATATTACATTTATTAAAATATATTTATAGTTTTGCAGCAAAATATTTTGTTTATATCCTAATTCTTTATCCACAAACCTTTCTGTAAGGTACTAAGATAAAACAGGCCCTTTATCAATACAGCGTAGCATGAGAGTAACTAACAAACTTTCGGAATCAAATACGAGCAGAGCATTTACCATGCCAGTTTCTAAACCCAAGACCTCTATGATTGGTACATGGGAGAGTCACTCAATATATGAAATTATAAGATATAAAATGCCATCAAATAATTAATAACAAACAAATTCATATTTATAAAGATGCTAGCTGACCAACCCCTGCACTGCCCAGGAAAACTCTGAAATACAATTATAAACTCTCTCTCTCTCTCTCTCTCTCTCTCTCTCTCTCTCTCTCTCTCTCTCTCTCTCTCTCTCTCTCTCTCTCTCTCTCTCTCTCTCTCCCTTTCCTGGTATGATAGTTGCTTCAGTTACATTGCCCATCATTTTTGACATTTTATATTTCCCCCTTCTCACCCCTCATTCCTATCAGGTCTGAACTTGGACTTAAAAGGCATTTGGAATGTCACTATTCATCTCAGCAACCTTGAAAACTATGGATTAAACACTAATATCTTTCATTTTTGAAATTTTATTGTTCACCCCTTCACAACCCCCCCCCTCCTAGGCTGGACTTGGACTTAAAGGGCATCAGGAGTGTCACTATTCATCTCAGCAACCTCGAAAACTATGGATTAGACACTAATATCTGTCGTTTTCAGTTATTTTTACATGTCACCACCTACCCACCCCTTCTCATCCCCCCTTCCTATCTTGACTGAACTTAGACTTAAAACACATTGCGACTGTCATTATACATCTCAGCGACCTCATAAACTATTTATTACACACCAAAATCCGACGTTTTCAGTTATTTTTACATGTCACCCCCTTCCCACCCCTTGTCACCCCCCTTTCTATCAGGGCTGAGCTTGGACTTTAAGGGCATCAGGAGTGTCACTATTCATCTCAGTGAACTCGAAAACTATGGATTAGACACTAATATCTCTTGTTTTCTGTTATTTTTACATGTCACCCCCTTCCCACCCCCACCCTTTGGTGCCAGTGATGTCTTACTCCCACAGCATTCATTTACAGATAGTAAGTCATATGTATATGTATATACATGTGTATATATATATATATATATATATATATATATATATATATATATATATATATATATATATATATATATATATATATATATATACTGGGTGTTTGAAATTAGAGCCGCCCCCTTCACAGAACAAATGAAAAGTTATGAAGTTTTCTGCTATAGCCTATCTCCAAGTACATTATTTTAAGTTTCTATTAAGCTATTTTTCATTTTACCTTTCTTGTACTTTCAGACTGAGTGATGGAGTTAGATACAGCCACAGCTAACAACTCGGAAGAAATCAGATGGATTGACAGAATCTGGGCTATAACCTTCAGAGAGGACAGGGATGCTGGTGCATCCTTCATTTCACATTCCTAGATAGCTAAATACATTAAAAGAGATGAATCCTTTGTTAAAAGTAACTGGAACAAAAATCCATATGACTGTCATCGTGAAAAAGTGAGAATCTTGGAAGGCCTGAAGTCCTTTCTCAGGAGTCAAAAGACATCATAGCTGAGGCAATGGGTAGACCAAGAAAGTCTTTAAGTAAATTGGCGCTTGAACTAGAAACAAAAGGGAAAAAGAAGAAGTTATAGTGCTGTATATCGTGAGTTGAAAAAATCTGGTATCAAGCCATTTCATGTTATCAACAAGCCCAACATCACTCAGCAACAGAGAAGACCGTGCATGGTTTGTGGTTCATTTCTTAACCTGTTAAGCGTCACCACGTAATAATACGTTTACTGCGATCTACTCGGTAGCGCCTTCAGCGGATATTACGTTCAAGACTTTAAATCTGCTTTTTCAAGCTGTCAGCCCCGTAATAATACGTTTACTCGTATGGAAAATGTTGGAACATCATTTGGTAACACTCTCAGAACACGTAAGATGTAATTGATGACTTATTTCCTCCCTGGCAACTCTTTTCAGCTGGTCGCTTGATGCCTAGATGACTATTTTTTCAGTACGCTTTAGGCGTTTTCAGAACAACATGGCTTTGACGTCGCTCTCAATGAATGTCACAAAAGGAGGCGTATGTCTTCAGGTGAGATAAATCAAATTCTATGAGGTGTCTGATACTGAAGACATATTTGATGATGAGAGCTCTAGTTCTGAATCCTCCATGATGAGGATATTGAAGAAACAAACTTTTCTTCCAATAGCGGAGGTGAAGATGACTTCTCATTGCCGAGTGACTTGACTCCGAGAGAGAGAGAGAGAGAGAGAGATCCTTTACTTTGTTGCTGATTAGGAATTTTTCAGTTGAGGATAAAGAGAATCCATTAGAATTTTTGAGAAATAATTTGATGATGAAATCATTGATTGCCTCGTGAAAGAAACAAACAGATTTGCAAATCAGTTTCTAGATGAGAATGTAGAACATATGTCTCCACAATCACGAGTACATAGATGGATTGTGTGTAGCCCCCTGCTTTAGAGATTGGCATACAAAAGAATAATAGTGCATGTATGTACAACACTTTTCATTCAGTATTTTGTAGTCTTATGAAATAAAATAATAGTAGTAGTAATAGTTTTTTTATCCTATCATTTAATAAAATTCCTACTCTTAACTACAGTACGAATTATAAGCATAAAAATCAATATTAACTTTGAAAAACTATCATCAGTGATATGACCGCTAATTGCAAGAAAAAGCGTGACGGTACGTTAGCGGCGAGCTCATCCGGGGGGGACGCTTAACAGGTTAAAGATTTGGATGAAGCTGACTTTCTTCGTGTTGCCGCATCAGATGAATTCTTCATTTATACAGCCAGGAAGCCAAATCATAAAAATGACATCATTTGGGCTGCAAAGTTGGATGATATCAGCGATGACGTGCGCTATCGCCAAGTTGTGAAATTTCCTGAATGCTTGGGAATTTTTCTGTTTCACAGCCAAACAGTTAATGTGGATCATCAAAGAAAAGGACAGTCATGGAATGGCGAATACTTCAGAGAAACTGTGCTTACTGGTGGCGTATTTCCTTTCCTCAAAAGATCCTGAAAATGTGTTATCTGTTGAAGAAGTCACATTTTTGCGATAAGGCACCATGTTTCAAGGCTCTTCAGACACAGGAGCTGCTTCAAAACAGTGGTATCGATTTCTTCTTGTCCAGTGAATTCCCAGGTAGCTCCCCTGACATTAATGTGTGTGAAAACATTAGTAGTACCTTAAAGGATCATGTTGAAGCGCGCACAGTGAACTATGATGGTATACCAAGCCTCGACGACCTGCGAAGAGAGGTGACCAAAGTGCTCAGGGAAATGGAGTTTGAGTCTCAGCTTTTTTTGTGATTTGCTGAAATCATACCCCTGAAGAATGCAGGCTGTGGTACAGACAGATGGAGGCCACACAAAATATTAAATACTCAGAGAGAAACTTAAATAAATACCTGTTCTGAATTACTTTTGTTTTTGTCCATATCAATTTTAGTTTATGCTGTAGAGGGGGCTCTAATTTTCCAAGAACACCCTGTATGTATGTATGTATATATATATATATATATATATATATATATATATATATATATATATATATATATATATATATATATATATATATATATTTATATTTATATACATTCTTCTCATTCTCAGTATAAAGCATATGTGTACTCCACAAGGAGAAACTATTTAGTAAGAAAGGAAATACAGATCTTAATTTTCCTTAAAGTGTCGCCCTCCATCAGGCCTCTTCCGGAAATTTATTGACCAATCAGTTTTAGGAAAATATACAATACTGGACCTATGTTTAAATTTGACTGGAGGATTGCATACAATAAAAGCAAGTACATAAGGTAAATGATGTTTACAGCTAATATGTTATCCTTTCAATGCCTTGTTAAGATAGTAGTGGGGCCAGATAATCACCTGCTGTAGTAAAATTGAATTGAATTGAATTGAACTGAATATAGAATTTGGGTCAAAAGCCAAACATTGAGACCTATGAGGTCATTCAGCGCTGAAACGGAAATTGACAGTAAAAGGTTTGAAAGGTGTAACAGGTGGAAAACTTCGCAGTTGCACTATGAATCACTTGTTAGGAGAGGGTGGAAAGCAAGTAACATGAAAAGGAGGTACAGGAAAAGGAACGAAAGGGGTTGCAGCTAGTGGCCGAAGGCACGCTGCAGAACCTAAGTAATGCCTACAGTGCACCACATGAGGTGCACTGACGGCGATACCCTCTGTAGTAAAAGATCGCAAATAAAAATCATTTTTAAAATAGTCCTTATGTAAGGTACATAAATACCATGTCACTTATTTAGACATTATTGCAAACTGCTAAGTCCCTATCCTGGAACACAAATACTTGAATGCTGTATCTAAGCATTATTAGTTTCGTTATTTAATAGGCGCCAGAATCCTCTTTTCAGAATATTTAATGTTGAGATTTCATTGTGCACTGGACAGTGGTCATATTTTGATAAAATTCTTTGTATGCTCCACGTGAACGGACGCTTCAAAATACCGAATGTCAGTGACTCTAGCTTCATTGTTTTAGAATACCTAAAGAAAAGGGAGAAAGTGTTGATCGCTTTGAATGATTTCTAGAAAATTAAACTTCGTTTATATTTTCCAGTCATTCCTACTTAGTGTCAATTTTGGTAGTACCAAGAACGACGAGAGTAATTATTTCTATGTAATTCTTAGTAAGAGCTCTCAAATCCTGGATTTTTAGTTTTCTGTAAAAGAAAACTATTGTCTGTCCGTCCGCACTTTATTCTGTCTGCTCTCAGATCTTAAAAACTACTGAGGCTAGAGGGCTGCAAATTGGTATGTTGATTATCCACTCTCCAATCATCAAACTAAAAAAGTAAGCAGGTAAGCAAACACACGAACGCGTACACAAATATATCCACGAAAGGAAAAAGTTATTCGTAGAGAGCCGAAAACCTCAAATATATGTAGAAGGACTTTCATAAAGATCAATGTATTGTTTAGACTTAGAAAGAAATTCACGGTCACCGTTGTCCTCTTCCCAAATAAAGGTAAATAGAAGGCCAAATGGGATATGTAGATTCCTCATATCCCATTCGTATATAAAGGTAAGTTGCTTTCCATGATCAGCATAAGACTGACAACTGTTGAACAGTGAAAACTTCCAGCCATGATTCCATTGGTAAGATGGATAGGTGCTTAAATACGACACGCACACAAACATAAACATGAACATTTCATATATATATGTAAATATATATATATATATATATATATATATATATATATATATATATATATATATATATATATATTTATTTATTTATTTATATATATATATATATATATATATGTATATATATAAAATATATATACATATATATATATATATATATATATATATATATATATATATATATATATATATATATATATATATATTATATATATATATATATATATATATATATATATATATATATATATATATTTATATATATATATATATATATATATATATATATATATATATATATATATATATATATATATATATATATATTTTATATATATATATTATGTCCTTGCACCTTTATACAAAGAGATTATGTTGTATACAGTCATATGCATATATGTGTTATTTGAAGGTGTGCGTATTTGAAACATATTCTATATCAGGAGAGGACCTGTAAACTATGAATACAATTCCTAGTGATAACAAATCATCCATGTTAGATGTCATTATAGTCTTTACTTTCCTCTTGACTGAACGTCATATATGTTTGTGAAGGTACAGCTTCGATCAGTCTCTCTCATTCTCTCTCCCACTCTCTCTCTCTCTCTCTCTCTCTCTCTCTCTCTCTCTCTCTCTCTTCTTGATATGATTCTAAGAGCATTCCAATTCCAGATCGCTGTCCTGTTAGTAGCATTCGTCGCTGATGCTGCTCCTGGAATCGGCTTAGGTCTAGGAGGATTAGGAGGATTCGGCGGATTCGGTGGTGGATTTGGCGGAGCTGGTGGACTCTTGAGCGCTGGAAACTATGCCAATGGATTCAGCCACTCCAATGGATACAGTCATGGAAACCCATCCTGAAAAAAGGCTTCGGAGGAGCTGGTGGGCTGAAATTCGGCCATCTTAACAAACACCTCCTGGGCAAACGAAGCGCCGATCCCGAGCCAGGATTACTCGGACTCGGAGGCTTAGGCCTACTCGGTGGATTGGGTGGTGGATTCGGTGCAAAAGGTGGTCTCCTGGGTGTCAAGAACTATGCCAATGGATTCAGCCATTCCAAGGGATACAGTCATGGAACCCACATTGGAGGAGGATTCAAGGGATTGGGAGGTCTTGGAACTGGCCATCTTAAGAAATTCTTCATCGGAAAGCGAAGCGTTGACCAAAACCTGAGTCCGAATAAGGAATCCAGGTAGTCACTGGAACAATTCTGTTAGTGGATGTTTATGGAGACGAATGGGGCATATATTATAACCTGTTAATAACAGTTAATGACACATTTTTCATGCACATTAATTACGTTTATTAAAATATATTTTTACATATTTTAACAAACATATAATTACATTTATTAAAATATATTTATATTACATTTATTAAAATATATTTATAGTTTTGCAGCAAAATATTTTGTTTATATCCTAATCCTTTATCCACAAACCTTTCTGTAAAGGTACTAAGATAAAACAGGCCCTTTATCGAATACAGCGTAGCATGAGAGTAACTAACAAACTTCCGGAATCAAATATGAGCAGAGCATTTACCATGCCAGTTTCTAAACCCAAGACCTCTATGATTGGTACATGGGAGAGTCACTCAATATATGAAACTATAAGATATAAAATGCCATGCAAATAATTAATAACAAACAAGTTCATATTTATAAAGATGCTAGCTGACCAACCAGGCGCTGCCCAGGAAAACTCTGAACTACAATTATAAACTCTTTCTCTCTCTCTCTCTCTCTCTCTCTCTCTCTCTCTCTCTCTCTCTCTCCTCCCAACACCCCCTCTACTCTCTCTCTCTCACTTCCTCTCCCTCTCACTCTCCCTCTCACTCTCTCCCTTTCCTGGTAGGATAGTTGCTTCAGTTACATTGCCCATCATTTTTGACATTTTATATTTCACCCCCTTCTCACCCCTCATTCCTATCGGGTCTGAAATCGGACTTAAAAGGCATTTGAATGTCACTATTCATCTCAGCAACCTTGAAACTATGGATTAAACACTAATATCTTTCATTTTTGAACGTTTTATTGTTTACCCCTTCACACCCCCTTCCTAAGGGCTGAACTTGGAATTAAAGGGCATCAGGAGTGTCACTATTCATCTCAGGAACCTCGAAAACTATGGATTAGACACTAATATCTGTCGTTTTTAGTTATTTTTACATGTCACCACCTACCCACCCTTTTCATCCCCCTTCCTGTCTTGCTGAACTTAGACTTAAAGACATCGGACTGTCAATATACATCTCAGCGACCTCAAAACTTTTTATTACACACCAAAATCTGACGTTTTCAGTTATTTTTACATGTCACCCCCTTCCCACCCCTTCTCACCCCCCTTTCTATCAGGGCTGAACTTGGACTTAAAGGGCATCGGGAGTGTCACTATTCATCTCAGTGAACTCGAAAACTATGGATTAGACACTAATATCTCTTGTTTTCTGTTATTTTTACATGCCACCCCTTCCCACGCCCCCACCCTTTGGTGCCAGTGATGTCTTACCCCACAGCATTCATTTACAGATAGTAAGTCATACGTAAATGTATGTGAAATAATACATATATATAGTATATATATATATATATATATATATATATATATATATATATATATATATATATATATATATATATATAATCATGAAGCTCAAATGTCGTTTAATATCAAATTCGCTATACCTCAATATCTCCGAAAGAGAATTATCACCGAAGTGCAATTTATAAATCATTACCGAGTCTGCTGTACTGTTTTTTCCCGTCGTGAAACAAAATTGAACCATAGCCCGCAATGACCCACCTATCACCATGAATTACGTTGATGCGTTTTGGTATGAGCTCTTATTATGAAATTTTTTATCACACCGTGATTTATATACAATCATGAAGCTACAAATGTCGTTTTAATATCAAATTGACGCTATGAGAGTATCTCCGATAGAGAATTATCACCGAAGGGAATTTATATAAGTGATAAATGAACAGGTACCACTCAAAAATGTTTTGAAACATATGACATGGACCCATTCGTTCGACCAGTAACAGTTACCATTTGCCATTTGAGAGGTATAAATCATTACCAGTCTGCTGTACTTTTTTTTCCCGTCGTGGCGGGAAATTTATTAATCATCGGCAATGACCCACCTCCACCATGATAAAAGTTCGTTGGTACGTTTGGAAAAGCTCTTATTATGAAATTTTTTTATCACACCGTGATTTATATACAATCATGAAGCTACAAATGTCGTTTAATATCAAATTCACGCTACCTCGAAGAGTATCTCCAGATAAATTATCACCGAAAAATTATATAAGTGATAAATGAACAGGTACCACTGGGACAAAGAACCCTTGAATGGACCCATTCGCGACTCCAGTGGGCGTTACCACGCGCCATCAAGAGAGGTATAAATCATTACCGGAGTCACTTTACTGTTTTTCCGACGTGAGCAGTGGAAATTGTAAACTAGCCTTGGCATGACCACCTCCGCGATGATAGTTCGTTAGACGTTTGGAACACGCAGCTCTTATTATGAAATTTTTATCACCGTGATTTATATACAATCATGAAGCTAGAGAATGTCGTTTTAATATCAAATTCACGCTACCTCGAGTATCTCCGATTGTAGAAATTATCACCGTTAGAGGAATTTATATATCGGATGATAAATGAACAGGTACCACTGGGGACGCGGAACCTTGACATGGACCCATTCAATGACTCAGTGGAGCGTTACCATTGCGCCATCAAGTTGTATAAATCATTACCATCCTGTACTGTTTTTCCCGTCGTGACCAAGATATTGTATCTTAGCCTCGGCAATGAAACACCTCCGCCATGATAGTTCGTTGAAACACAAAGAACAGAGTCTTATTATGAAATTTTTATCACACCGTGATTTATATACAATCATGAAGCTATGGTTTCGTTTAATATCAAATTTGCTACCTGAGGAGTATCTCCGATGAGAATTATCACCGAAGGGGAATTTATATAAGTGATAAATGAAAGGTACCACTGGGACGCGAACCCTTGACATGGACCCATTCAAGAGCTTAGTGGAACCACCGCGTTAGCAAGAGGTATAAATCATTACCGAGTCTGCTGTACTATTTTTCACGTCGTGAGAGGGGAAACTGTACTTAGTAGCAATGAAAGAAACCGCCATGATAGTTCGTTGGTACGTTTGGAAACGCAGCTCTTATTATGAAATTTTTATCACACCGTGATTATATACAATCATGAAGCTACAAAAATCGTTTAATATCAAATTCACGCTACCTGAGAGTATCTCCGATGAGAATTATCACCGTGTGGAATTTATATAAGTGATAAATGAACAGGTACTACTGGGACGCGAACCCTTGACATGGACCCATTCAACGACTCCAGTGGACGTTACCATTACGCCATCACTAGTATAAATCATTACCGAGTCTGCTGTCAAAATTTTTTCCGTCGTAATGTGCATTTAATTCGGCAATGACCCACCTCCGCCATGATAGTTCGTTGGTACGTTTGGAACATAACAGCTCTTATTATGAAAGTTTATCACACCGTGATTTATATACAATCATGAAGCTACAAATGTCGTTTAATATCAAAAACAAGAACACCTCGAGAGTATCTCCGATGAAAATTATCACTGAAATCATACCCTGAAGAATGCAGGCTGTGGTACAGGCAGATGGAGGCCACACAAAATATTAAATACTCAGAGAAACTTAAATAAATACCTGTTCTGAATTACTTTTGTTTTTGTCCATATCAATTTTAGTTTATGCTGTAGGGGCTCTAATTTCAGCACCCTGATGTGTATTATAAGCTATGTCCGATATAGTTATATATATATTATATATATTTTTGAGTGATTATATATATATATTATATATGTATATTTATATTTATATACATTCTTCTCATTCTCAGTATAAAGCATATCGGTGTACTCCACAAGGAGAAACTATTTAGTAAGAAAAGGAAATACAGATCTTAATTTTTCCTTAAAAGTGTCGCCCTCCATCAGGCCTCTTCCGGGAAATTTATTGACCAATCAGTTTAAGGAAAAATATACAATACTGGACCTATGTTTAAATTTGACTGGAGGATTGCATACAATAAAAGCAAGTACATAAGGTAAATGATGTTTACAGCTAATATGTTATCCTTTCAATGCCTTGTTAAGATAGTCGTGAGACTAGATAATCACCTGCAGTAGTAAAATTGAATTGAATTGAATTGAACTGAAATAGAATTTGGGTCAAAAGCCAAACATTGAGACCTATGAGGTCATTCAGCGCTGAAACGGAAATTGACAGTAAAAGGTTTGAAAGGTGTAACAGGTTGAAAACTTCGAAGTTGCACTATGAATCAATTGTTAGGAGGGTGGAAAGCAAGTAATATGAAAGGAGGTACAATAAAAGGAACGAAAGGGGGTTGCAACTAGGGGCCGAAGACACGCTGCAAAGAACCTTAAGTAATGCCTACAGTGCACCACATAAGGTGCACTGACGGCGATACCCTCTGTAGTAAAAGATCGCAAATAAAAATAATTTTTACAGCAGTCCTTATGTAAGGTACATAAATACCATGTCACTTATTTAGACGTATTGCAACCTGCAAAGTCCTTATTGTGGGACACAAATGCTTGAATACTGTATCTAAGCATTATTATTTTCGTTATTTAATAGGCGCCAGAATCCTCTTTTCAAAATATTTAATGTTGAGATTTCACTGTTCTCTGGACAGTGGTCATATTTTGATAAAATTCTTTGTATGTTCCACGTGAACGGACGCTTCAAAATACCGAATGTCAGTGACTCTAGCTTCATTGTTTTAGAATACCTAAAGAAAAGGGAGAAAGTGTTGATCGCTTTGAATGATTTCTAGAAAATTAAACTTCGTTTATATTTTCCAATCATTCCTCCTTAGAGTCAATTTTGGTAGTACCAAGAACGACGAGAGTAATTGTTTCTATGTAATTCTTAGTAGGAACTCTCAAATCCTGGATTTTTAGTTTTCTGTAAAGAAAAAACTGTTGTCCGCCACTTTTATTCTTCTCAGATCTTAAAACTACTGAGGCTAGAGGGCTGCAAATTGGTATACTGATTATCCACTCTCCAATCATCAAACTAAAAATGAATAGATAAGCAAAAACACAAACACGTACAAAAAATATATCCATGAAAGAAAAAAAAGTTATCCGTAGAGAACCAAAACCTCAAATATATGTAGAAGGACTTTCATAAAGATCAATGTATTGTTTAGACTTAGAAAGAAATTCACGGTCACCGTTGTCCTCTTCCCAAATAAAGGTGTGGCCGAAGGCCGAATGGGATATGTAGATTCCCTCATATCCCATTCGTATATAAAGGTAAGTTGCTTTCCATGATCAGCATAAGACTGACAGCTGTTGAACAGTGAAAAACTTCCAGCCATGATTCCATTGTAAGTTGGATAGGTACTTAAATATGACACATGAACACACAAACACAAACATGAACATATATATATATATATATATATATATATATATATATATATATATATATATATATATATATATTATGTATATTTGCACCTTTATACAAAGAGATTATGTTGCATACAGTCATATGTATATATGTGTTATTTGAAGGTGTGTGTATTTGGAAACATATTCTGTATCTCGGAGAGCACCTGTAAACTATGAAGACAATTCCCAGTGATAACAAATCATCCATGTTAGATGTAATTATAGTCTTTACTTTCCTCTTGACTGAACGTCATATATGTTTGTGAAGGTAGAGCTTCGATCAGTCTCTCTCATTCTCTCTCCACTCTCTCTCTCTCTCTCTCTCTCTCTTGACATGATTCCTAAGAGCATTCCAATTCCAGATCGCTGTCCTGTTGGTAGCATTCGTCGCTGATGCTGCTCCTGGAATCGGCTTAGGTCTAGGAGGATTAGGAGGATTCGGCGGATTCGGTGGTGGATTTGGCGGAGCTGGTGGACTCTTGAGCGCTGGAAACTATGCCAATGGATTCAGCCACTCCAATGGATACAGTCATGGAAACCACATCCTGAAAGGCTTCGGAGGAGCTGGTGGGCTGAAATTCGGCCATCTTAACAAACACCTCCTGGGCAAACGAAGCGCCGATCCAGAGCCTGGATTACTTGGACTCGGAGGCTTAGGACTACTCGGTGGATTGGGTGGTGGATTCGGTGCAAAAGGTGGTCTCCTGGGTGTCAAGAACTATGCCAATGGATTCAGCCATTCCAAGGATACAGTCATGGAACCCACATTGAGGAGGATTCAAGGGATTGGGAGGTCTTGGAACCGGCCATCTTAAGAAATTCTTCATCGGGAAGCGAAGTGTTGACCAAGAGCCTGAGTCCGAATAAGGAATCCAGGTAGTCACTGGAACACTTCTGTTAATGGATACTTATGGAGACAAATGAGGCATATATTATAACCTGTTAATAACAGTTAATGACACATTTTTTCATGCACATTAATTACGTTTATTAAAATATATTTACATATTTTAACAGACATATATTACATTTATTAAGATATATTTATATTACATTTATTAAAATATATTTATAGTTTTGCAGCAAAATATTTTGTTTATATCCTAATTCTTTATCCACAAACCTTTCTGTAAAGGTACTAAGATAAAACAGGCCCTTTATCGAATACAGCGTAGCATGAGAGTAACTAACAAACTTTCGGAATCAAATACGAGCAGAGCATTTACCATGCCAGTTTCTAAACCCAAGACCTCTATGATTGGTACATGGGAGAGTCACTCAATATATGAAATTATAAGATATAAAATGCCATCCAAATAATTAATAACAAACAAGTTCATATTTATAAAGATGCTAGCTGACCAACCCAGCGCTGCCCAGGAAAACTCTGAACTACAATTATAAACTCTCTCTCTCTCTCTCTCTCTCTCTCTCTCTCTCTCTCCTCCCAACACCCCCTCTACTCTCTCTCTCTCACTTCCTCTCCCTCTCACTCTCCCTCTCACTCTCTCCCTTTCCTGGTAGGATAGTTGCTTCAGTTACATTGCCCATCATTTTTGACATTTTATATTTCACCCCTTCTCACCCCTCATTCCTATCAGGTCTGAAATCGGACTTAAAATGCATTTGGAATGTCACTATTCATCTCAGCAACCTTGAAAACTATGGATTAAACACTAATATCTTTCATTTTTGAAATTTTATTGTTCACCCCTTCACAACCCCCCCTTCCTAAGTGCTGAACTTGGACTTAAAGGGCATCAGGAGTGTCACTATTCATCTCAGGAACCTCGAAAACTATGGATTAGACACTAATATCTGTCGTTTTTAGTTATTTTTACATGTCACCACCTACCCACCCCTTCTCATCCCCCCTTCCTATCTTGACTGAACTTAGACTTAAAAGACATCGCGACTGTCAATATACATCTCAGCGACCTCATAAACTTTTTATTACACACCAAAATCCGACGTTTTCAGTTATTTTTACATGTCACCCCCTTCCCACCCCTTCTCACCCCCCTTTCTATCAGGGCTGAACTTGAACTTAAAGGGCATCGGGAGTGTCACTATTCATCTCAGTGGAACTCGAAAACTATGGATTAGACACTAATATCTCTTGTTTTCTGTTATTTTTTACATGTCACCCCCTTCCCACACCCCCACCCTTTGGTGCCAGTGATGTCTTACTCCCACAGCATTCATTTACAGATAGTAAGTCATATGTAAATGTATGTACATATATATATATATATATATGTATATATATATATATATATATATATATATATATATATATATATATATATATATATATATATATATATATATATACTGGGTGTTTTGAAATTAGAGCAGCCCCCTCCACAGAACAAATGAAAAGTTATGAAGTTTTCTGCTATAGCCTATCTCCAAGTACATTATTTTAAGTTTCTATTAAGCTATTTTTCATTTTCCATTTCTTGTACTTTCAGAATGAGTGATGGAGTTAGATACAGCCACAGCTAACGACTCGGAAGAAATCAGATGGATTGACAGAATCTGGGCTATAACCTTCAGAGAGGACAGGGATGCTGGTGCATCCTTCATTTCACATTCCTAGATAGCTAAATACATTAAAAGAGATGAATCCTTTGTTAAAAGTAACTGGAACAAAAATCCATATGACTGTCATCGTGAAAAGAGTGAGAATCTTGGAAGGCCTGAAGTCCTTTCTCAGGAGTCAAAAGACATCATAGCTGAGGCAATGGGTAGACCAAGAAAGTCTTTAAGTAAATTGGCGCTTGAACTAGAAACAAAAAGGCGAAAGAAGACAAGTTATAGTGCTGTATATCGTGAGTTGAAAAAATCTGGTATCAAGCCATTTCATGTTATCAACAAGCCCAACATCACTCAGCAACAGAGAGAAGACAGTGCATGGTTTTGTGGTTCATTTCTTAAAGATTTGGATGAAGCTGACTTTCTTCGTGTTGCCGCATCAGATGAATTTTCATTTATACAGTCAGGAAGCCAAATCATAAAAATAACATCATTTGGGCTGCAAAGTTGGATGATATCAGCGATGACGTGCGCTATCGCCAAGTTGTGAAATTTCCTGAATGTTTGGGAATTTTTTTCTGTTTCACAGCCAAACAGTTAATGTGGATCATCAAAGAAAAAGGACAGTCATGGAATGGCGAATACTTCAGAGAAACTGTGCTTACTGGTGGCGTATTTCCTTTCCTCAAAGATCCTGAAAATGTGTTATCTGTTGAAGAAGTCACATTTTTGCACGATAAGGCACCATGTTTCAAGGCTCTTCAGACACAGGAGCTGCTTCGAAACAGTGGTATCGATTTCTTCTTGTCCAGTGAATTCCCAGGTAGCTCCCCTGACATTAATGTGTGTGAAAACATTAGTAGTACCTTAAAGGATCATGTTGAAGCGCGCACAGTGAACTATGATGGTATACCAAGCCTCGACGACCTGCAAAGAGAGGTGACCAAAGTGCTCAGGAAATGGAGTTTGAGTCTCAGCTTTTTTGTGATTTGCTGAAATCATACCCTGAAGAATGCAGGCTGTGGTACAGGCAGATGGAGGCCACACAAAATATTAAATACTCAGAGAGAAACTTAAATAAATACCTGTTCTGAATTACTTTTGTTTTTGTCCATATCAATTTTAGTTTATGCTGTAGAGGGGGCTCTAATTTTCGAAACTGTATTATGTATATATATATATATATATATATATATATATATATATATATATATATATATATATATATATATATATATATATATATATATATATATATAATATATTTATATTTATATACATTCTTCTCATTCTCGAGTATAAAGCATATCGGTGTACTCCACAAGGAGAAACTATTTAGGAAGAAAGGGAATACAGATCTTAATTTTTCCTTAAAGTGTCGCCCTCCATCAGGCCTCTTCCGGGAAATTTATTGACCAATCAGTTTAAGGAAAATATACAATACTGGACCTATGTTTAAATTTGACTGGAGGATTGCATACAATAAAAGCAAGTACATATGGTAAATGATGTTTACAGCTAATATGTTATCCTTTCAATGCCTTGTTAAGATAGTCGTGGGACTAGATAATCACCTGCTGTAGTAAAATTGAATTGAATTGAATTGAACTGAATATAGAATTTGGGTCAAAAGCCAAACATTGAGACCTATGAGGTCATTCAGCGCTGAAACGGAAATTGACAGTAAAAGGTTTGAAAGGTGTAACAGGTGGAAAACTTCGCAGTTGCACTATGGATCACTTGTTAGGAGAGGGTGGAAAGCAAGTAACATGAAAGGAGGTACAGGAAAAGGAACGAAAGGGGTTGCAGCTAGTGGCCGAAGGCACGCTGCAAAGAACCTTAAGTAATGCCTACAGTGCACCACATGAGGTGCACTGACGGCGATACCCCTCTGTAGTAAAAGATCGCAAATAAAAATAATTTTTACAATAGTCCTTATGTAAGGTACATAAATACCATGTCACTTATTTAGACGTATTGCAAACTGCTAAGTCCCTATCCTGGAACACAAATACTTGAATACTGTATCTAAGCATTATTAGTTTCGTTATTTAATAGGCGCCAGAATCCTCTTTTAAAAATATTTAATGCTGAGATTTCATTGTGCACTGGACAGTGGTCATATTTTGATAAAATTCTTTGTATGCTCCACGTGAACGGACGCTTCAAAATACCGAATGTCAGTGACTCTAGCTTCATTGTTTTAGAATACCTAAAGAAAAGGGAGAAAGTGTTGATCGCTTTGAATGATTTCTAGAAAATTAAACTTCGTTTATATTTTCCAGTCATTCCTACTTAGTGTCAATTTTGGTAGTACCAAGAACGACGAGAGTAATTGTTTCTGTGTAATTCTTAGTATGAGCTCTCAAATCCTGGATTTTTAGTTTTCTGTAAAAGAAAACTATTGTGCCGGCTTTGTCTGTCCGTCCGCACTTTATTCTGTCCGCTCTCAGATCTTAAAAACTACTGAGGCTAGAGGGCTGCAAATTGGTATGTTGATCATCCACTCACCAATCATCAAACTAAAAAAGTAAGTAGATCAGCAAACACACGAACACGTACACAAATATATCCATGAAAGAAAAAAGTTATTCGTAGAGAACCGAAAAACTCAAATATATGTAGAAGGACTTTCATAAAGATCAATGTATTGTTTAGACTTAGTAAGAAATTCACGGTCACCGTTGTCCTCTTCCCAAATAAAGGTGTGGCCGAAGGCCGAATGGGATATGTAGATTCCCTCATATCCCATTCGTATATAAAGGTAAGTTGCTTTCCAAGATCAGCATAAGACTGACAGCTGTTGAACAGTGGAAACTTCCAGCCATGATTCCATTGGTAAGATGGATAGGTGCTTAAATACGACACACAAACATAAACATGAACATATATGAACATATTTCATATATATATATATATAATATATATATATATATATATATATATATATATATATATATATATATATATGACTATTTATCACATCACCGTGATTCATATATAATCAGAAATATATATATTCATATATCGAAACTATATATTATATAGTAATGAAGGGAATTTTTAGGTGATATGGGATGAACCAGCGACGGACGGGGAATGATCACAGTGACACGCCAACCTCTCTTGTGGCCGACTGGTTAGCGTGTCACTGTAGTCCTGTCTGATCCCCACGGGATGGTGGACTTATTATCATAAAATTCCTTCGGTAACATATATGAAAATATATTATTTAGATGTATATTAAAGGACGTTTGTATTTATATATTATATATATATATATATATATATATATATATATATATATATATATATATATATATAGTATATATATATTTATATATATATATATATATATATTTATATATATATATATATATTTATATTTATATATATATATATATATATATATATATATATATATATATATATATATATATATATATATATATATATGTATATATATTATGTCCTTGCACCTTTTATACAAAGAGATCATGTTGCATACAGTCATATGTATATATGTGTTATTTGAAGGTGTGCGTATTTGGAAACATATTCTGTATCTCGGAGAGGACCTGTAAACTATGAAGACAATTCCCAGTGATAACAAATCATCCATGCTGGATGTCATTACATTCTTTACTTTCCTCTTGACTGAACGTCATATATGTTTGTGAAGGTACAGCTTCGATCAGTCTCTCTCTCTCTCTCTTTCTCTCCCACTCTCTCTCTCTCTCCTCTCTCTTGACATGATTCATAAGCGCATTCCAATTCCAGATCGCTGTCCTGTTGGTAGCATTCGTCGCTGATGCTGCTCCTGGAATCGGCTTAGGTCTTGGAGGATTAGGAGGATTCGGCGGATTCGGTGGTGGATTTGGCGGAGCTGGTGGACTCTTGAGCGCTGGAAACTATGCCAATGGATTCAGCCACTCCAATGGATACAGTCATGGAAACCACATCCTGAAAGGCTTCGGAGGAGCTGGTGGGCTGAAATTCGGCCATCTTAACAAACACCTCCTGGGCAAACGCAGCGCCGATCCAGAGCCAGGATTACTCGGACTTGGAGGCTTAGGCCTACTCGGTGGACTGGGTGGTGGATTCGGTGCAAAAGGTGGTCTCCTGGGTGTCAAAAACTATGCCAATGGATTCAGCCATTCCAAGGGATACAGTCATGGAACCCACATTGGAGGAGGATTCAAGGGATTGGGAGGTCTTGGAACCGGCCATCTTAAGAAATTCTTCATCGGGAAGCGAAGTGTTGACCAAGAGCCTGAGTCCGAATAAGGAATCCAGGTAGTCACTGGAACACTTTTGTTAATGGATACTTATGGAGACAAATGAGGCATATATTATATCCTGTTAATAACAGTTAATGACACATCTTTTCATGCACATTAAATACATTTATTAAAATATATTTATATATAACAAATAATTATATATTACATTTATATTACATTAATTACATTTATTAAAATATATTTATATTAGATTTATCAAAATATATTTATAGTTTTGCAGCAAAACATTTTGTTTTTATCCTAATTCCATATCCATAAACCTTTCTGTAAAGGTATTAAGATAAAATAGGCCCCTAATCGAGTACAGTATAGCATGGGAATAGCTAACAACCTTACGGAATCAAATATGGGCAGTGCATCTGCCATGCCAGTTTCTGAACCCATGACCTTTATGGTTGGTACATGGGAGAGTCACTTTATATAGGAAATTATAAGATATAAAATGCCATGCAAATGATCAATAACAAACAAGTTCATATTTATAAAAATACTAGCTGACCAACCTGGTACTGCCCAGGAAAACAGTGAAGAATTAGAGGAATTTATTTCTGTATGACAACTGATAAACGTAAAAATCTAACTTCAGGCCAGCCCTCTAAACTAAGATATCTTCTCTCTCTCTCTCTCTCTCTCTCTCTCTCTCCAACACCCCTCTCTCTCTTTCACTTCCTTTCCCTCTCACTCTCTCGCTCTCACTCTCTCCCTTTCCTGGTAGGACAGTTGCTTCAGTTACATTGCCCATCATTTTTGACATCTTATATATCTCCCCTTCTCACCCCTCATTCCTATCAGGGCTGAACTTGGACTTAAAAGGCATCGGGAGTGTCACTATTCATCTCGGAAACCTCAAAACTATGGGTTAAACACTAATATCTGTCATTTTTGACATTATATTATTCACCCCTTTGCAACCCCCCCTTCCTAGGAATGAACTTGGACTTAAGGGGCATCAGGAGTGTCACTATTCATCACAGCGACCTCGAAGACTGTGGATTAGACACTAATATCTGTCATTTTCAGTTATTTTCACGTGTCACCACCTTCCCACCCCTTCTCATCCCCTTTCTGTCTGGGCTGGACTTGGACTTAAGGGCATCGAGAGTGTCACTATTCATTTCAGCAAACTTGAAAACTATGGATTAGACACCAAAATCTGACGTTTTCAGTTATTTTTACATGTCACCACCTTCCTACACCCTTCTCATCCCCCCTTCCTATCGGGGCTGAACTTAGACTTAGAGGACATTGGGAGTGTCACTATTTATCTCAGCGACCTCGAAAACTGTGGATTAGACACCAAAATCCGACATTTTCAGTTATTTTTACATGTCACCACCTTCCCACCTCTCCTCATCCCCCTTCCTGTCAGGGCTGAACTTAGGCTTAAAGGACATTGGGAGTGTCACTATTTATCTCAGCAACTTGAAAACTATGGATTACACACCAAAATTTGACTGTTTTTGGTTATTTTACAAGTCACCCCTTCCCACACCCCTGCTCACCCCTTTTCAGATCAGTAAGTCATATGAACAAGTTTGGACTTAAGGGCATTGTTTCAAAGTTGTCACTATTCATCTCAGCATAAACATTTTTAAAACTAGATGAATTAGACATGCCACAAATTATCTCTTGTTTACTCTGTTATTTTCACGTCACCCCTTCCCCACCCACAGTCGACTGTTTATTATTGCCTTAAGACCCAAGTGCCAAGAAATATGAAGAAATTTGTTTTTGATGTCCGATATTTGGTCTTGGGAAATATGGAAACCTGGTCTATTCTTCTCAATCTATGAAGGTGAACTATCGGTGTACTCCGAATTCTTCACCCTTTTTGGATAGCTTGAGAAACTTCATTTAGGAAGAAAGGGAGAACTACAGATCTTAATTTTTCCTTAAAGTGTCGCCCTCCATCAGGCCTCTTCCGGGAAATTTTATTGACCAATCAGTTTAAGGAAAATATACAATATTGGACCTATGTTTAAATTTGACTGGAGGATCTGCATGCAATAAAAACAAGTAAATATGGTAAATGGTGTTTACAGCTAATATGTTATCCTTTCAGTGCCTTGTAAAGATAGTAGTGAAACCAGATAATCACCTTCTATAGTAAAATTGAATTGAATTGAATTGAATATAGAATTTAGGTCAAAGGCCAAATACTGGGACCTATGAGACCATTTAGCGCTAAAACGAAAATTGACAGTAAAAGGTTTGAAAGGTGTAACAGGTGGAAAACCTCTCAGTTGCAAAATGAATCAATTGTTAGGAGAGGGTGGAAAAGTAAGTAATATGAAAGGAGGTAAGGTAAAAGGAGTGAAAGGGGATGCAGCTAGGGGCCGAAGGCACACTGCAAAGAACCTTAAGTAATGCCTACATGCACCACATGAGGTGCACTGACGGCGCCACCCCGTATGGGGCTGCTGTAGCAAAAGATCACAAATAAAAATAATTTTTACAATAGTCCTCATGTAAGGTACATAAATACCATGCCACTTATTTAGACGTATTGCAACCTGCCAAGTCCTTATCCTGGGACACAAATACTTGAATGTTGCATCTAACAATTATTAGTTTCGTTATTTAACAGGCGCCAGAATCTTCTTTTCAAAATATTTAATGTTGAAATTTCATTGTGCACTGGACAGTGGTCATATTTTGATAAAATTCTTTGCATGCTCCACGTGAACGGACGCTTCAAAATACCGAATGTCAGTGACTCTAGCTTCCTTGTTTTGGAAAACCTATAGAAAAGGGAGAAAGTGTTGGTTGCTTTGAATGATTTTTAGAAAATTAAATTCCTCCTCAGTTAAATTTGGTAGTGCCAAGAACGACGAGAGTAATTTTTCTATGTAATTCTTAGTAGGAGCTCTCAAATCCTGGATTTTTTGTTATCTGTTAAAGAAAACTACTGTACCGGCTTTGTCTGACCGTCCGCACTTTATTCTGTCCGCACTTTTTCCTGTCCGCCCTCAGATCTTAATAATTACTGAGGCTAGAGGACTGCAAATTTGTACGTTGATCATCCACCCTCCAATCATCAAACAAACCAAATTACAGCCCTCTAGCCTCAGTAGTTTTTATTTTATTTAAGGCTAAAGTTAGCCATAATCGTGCTTCTGGCAACGTTATAGGATAGGCCACCACCGGACCGTGGTTAAAGTTTCTGGGCCGCGGCTTATACAGAATTATACCAAGACCACCAAAAGATAAAACTATTTTCAGTGGCCTTGATTATACTCTGTAGCGGCTGTACAGAAAACTCGATTGCGCCGAAGTTTCTTCGGCGCATTTTTTACTTCTCTCATTTATTAATGATGTTTTCATACTTAGGATTCTCTCTCTCTCTCTCTCTCTTACAAAAACATAAATTTGAATAAATCTATCCATCCTCCATCGAACCTATACAGTAAATGCAGTAACCTTTTATCACCAATACGAACCTCAACACAAAATCTATCAAATGGAAATACTAACGCCTGTCATATCTTTGAATATGATTTGCCTTGGTATGCTGATGAGGTCTTCACGTTCCAGAGAGAGATTTCAATACATTTCAAGTAGAATAATTACGCTAAGTTTAAGGGTTAAATTTAAAACTGTGTTTCTACCTTTAAAAACTGAAAATTTCCAGTTTTGTAAATCAGTTCCCTCTTATGATTTTTCAATAAAATAAAGGTATGTCGATGTGTCACCCAGGTGCGAAATGAATTTGAACAACTAAGTGACACTCGAGTAAGTTGAAGCATAAAATACACATGGATTGCGACTGTTGATTGATTGATTGATTATGAAATTTAGGTCTTGAAGACCAAAGTTATTTAATTACACGATAACACTGAACCTGGTATCTACTTCAGTGTTAAGTACAGCTGCAATAATTTAACACATGGTTAACAGCCGCCTGGTTATCCCAAAGATTACCAGAACAAAAGAATACACACGCAACGTTTTGTTAAAAATTAGAAATTTCGTTTTTCCTCTTAGAGATTTGGGACAAAATATTATTGAGACTGGTTCCTCTTTATTTTCTAATAAGCTTGACTTAATACTGGAGATCTATGAGCAAAGAACCCAGTAGAGTGTAGAGGTATCATTATTAATCAAATTGAAAACTGCAGACATCCCTCTCTTATGCAGTAAGGAAATAGGAATGGGTTGTGGAGAATAGACTCAAATTACTATAGATCAGTGGTTCTAATCTTTTTTGGCCCATGCACCCTTTCACCGTATGTCAGAATGTCATTCCCTCCCCCCCTTTTCCAAAATTGTCGGCCTCAAAAGGTGCATTCCAAACAATATGCATATAATACTAAAAATCAAATGCACAATGCATTTTGTGTGGTCCTCGAGCCAGTTTGAGCCTGCCAATCTGTGGTCACGATTCCCCCCCGCCTTGAAACTCTGAAATTACCCCTTGGTTGAGAACCAATGATGACCAATTGTGGTACATATTTTCCGAATGACCACAGGTGCTATTCTACTTCCTAGAAAAGTGTGAAAAATATTTGGATTAACAGAGGTGCCTTCATATGGTGGTTTGAACAAATATGAGGGAAAAGATCAATAGAAAACTAATTAAGAACTGTCCAATGCTAATATGACAAACAGGTCTTTTCTAGATCCCAAGGTACTTCAGATCTCCTGTCTCAGCCCTCACTGCTGCGACTTGGTCATCTGTCTCTTGGGATGAGGGGTCAGTTACCCTGCTGCATTAGCTTTTGTCGACGATGCACTGTATTATTATTACTTCAGTAGATGAAACCTGTTCACATGGAACAAGCACACCAAAGGGGCCATTGACTTGAAATCCAAGCTTCCAAGAAATTTTGGTTTCAACCCCCCATCGCAGACCCCACACAGCAGCAGTAACTGGTCATGATACAGAGCCGGTGGTTTTTCATCGACCTGGGGGAGACGCGATCCCGCGACATCTGAGTGGCATTCCGCAACACTAGCAGATGATTAAGGGATAGTTGGAGAGGGTATTTGGCAGGAGAATGGGCATGGAAGGGGAGGTTAAAAGACCAGTAGGAAGAATATGGAGTACCTGAAACTTAATGGATATGAGAGTGTACATTTTATATTAGAAAGAAAATATTCAAGAAGACTTTAGAATGAGCACAGATACCAACGACAGAGCGAACAAGCTAAGGAAGGAAGCGAGGGAATTTCGAAAATAAAAGATATAATTGAGTCCAGTCTACTTTATGGAAGTGAAATGGAGATGTGGGTTATGGAAGACAGAAGAAAATAAGAAAATTTTGGACTCCATAGGAATATAGATTGTACGTTTTATAATTAGCAAGGAAAGGCTAAAAGGAGATATATGGAACTATCAGGAAACAATGCCCTAATACCCAAGTTTTGAGAGAGCATGCAAGACAGGTGAACAGCACATTGTGTACAAAGATTTTATGTGTGACAGTTGGATCACGATATAGTGGAAATATTATTGACCACTGCCACGAAAGTTTATTTTTTATCTTATTTACCAAATGTCTCTGACATGTTTCTTTTGTCAGTACCGGAAACAATTTAAGTTTCTACCACAAAAAGTTACTGGACAAACACAAACCGAATATAATAATATATTTGTGAAAAAATTCTTTATTTGAATACAGACAAAAATCATATTGTTTTGACAGCAACTTCGCATGATTCAAGGTCATACTCGTATTTTGACTTACAAAAATTTCATGGTCGCTGCTACTCTCTTCCCAAATAAAGGTGTGGCCGAAGGCTGGCTGAGAGAGGTGGATTCCCTCATATCATATTCATATATAAGGGTAAGCCTCCAACAAGACTGACATAACATAGACAGCCGTTCACTTGCAGCAGATATCGGTAGTGAAAACCTCCAACCATGATACCTTTGGTAAGATGGGAATGTAGTACGAGAATTTGTTGAGATCACCGACACACACACAAACACACAACACACATACACACACATATGTATATGTATATGTATATGTATATGTATATGTATATGTATATGTATATATATATATATATATATATATATATGTATATGTATATGTATATGTATATGTATATGTGTATATATATATATATATATATATATATATATATATATATATATATATATATATAAACATAATATTCATATACAGTATAAAAATGGCAGTCCATACAGCCTTGCAAATTTAAACATACAGACTACGTAGCATATATTCGTATTCATAAGTCAGTATTATATGTGAGTATGTTTGTTAGAAAACATTTTCCATATCTCAGAGGGGGCTCATAAATTTCTTAAGATGTATTTCCTGTGACGATAGATAATTCATGTTAAATATTACTTTATTTCTTATTTTCCTCTTGCTTGAAGTTACTCTTGTTTGTGAAGGTAAAACTTCAATTTTTCCCTCCAACGCCTCTCTCTCTCTCTCTCTCTCTCTCTCTCTCTCTCTCTCTCTCTCTCTCGCACACATTTCATATGACTGACAAGTGCACTATCAATTCCAGATCACCATCCTGTTTGTAGCCTTGGTCGCTGATGCTGCTCCTGGAATCGGCTTAGGTCTTGGAGGATTAGGAGGATTCGGCGGATTCGGTGGTGGATTTGGCGGCGCTGGTGGACTCTTGAGCGCTGGAAAGTACGCCAATGGATTCAGCCACTCCAATGGATACAGTCATGGAAACCACATCCTGAAAAAGTTCGGAGGAGCTGGTGGGCTGAAATTCGGCCATCTTAACAAACACCTCCTGGGCAAACGAAGTGCTGATCCCGAGCCAGGATTACTCGGACTTGGAGGCTTAGGCCTACTCGGTGGATTGGGTGGTGGATTCGGTGCAAAAGGTGGTCTCCTGGGTGTCAAAAACTATGCCAATGGATTCAGCCATTCCAAGGGATACAGCCACGGAAGCCACATTGGAGGAGGATTCAAGAAATTGGGAGGCCTTGGAACCGGTCATCTTAAAAAGTTCCTCTTCGGGAAGTGAGTGCTGATCCCGAGCCTGAATCCGAATGAGGAATTCGGAATCATTGGAATCCTTTAGTGGATGTTTATGGCCATATGAGTCAGAATTTATCTTTGCACCAGTAACATAAGTCCAGATATAGTCTATTTTTGTTAAGGATACTTCCTACCTTGCACATTACTTGTATTTATGAAAATACATTGATATTTTTGCAGCGAAATATTTTGTTTCTATCCCTAACATTGTTTTCATACAGCTGTTTGTAAAAAGGAAAGACATGCATGTGCTGGCACACACACACATATGTATGTATGTGTTTATATATATATATATATATATATATATATATATATATATATATATATATATATATATATATATATATATATATATATATATATATATATATATATATATATATATATATATATATATATATATATATATATATATATATATATATATATATATATATATATATATATATGTGTGTGTGTGTGTGTGTGTGTGTGTGTGTGCTAGTATAGAGATGATATCTCTACATTCAAGGAGATTTAAATATTTCAAGAAATCTCATAGCTAACTGTAATTACTGAATTTAGACTAATTTTAGGTATTTTAGTCTTAAGAAGAGAGTACATGCCTCACAGCTAACTGTAATTACTGAATTAAAACTAGACTACCATTTTAGGTATTTTAGTCTTAAGAATAGAGTACATGCCTTTTCAATCTCACAGCTAACTGTAATTATTGAATTAAAACTAGACTACCATTTTAGGTATTTTAGTCTTAAGAATAGAGTATATGCCTTTTTATATGAGGTGAAAAATTCTCAATTTACTATATCAATATCCCCAGTCTTCATAATATATCTCAATAAACTTCAAAGATAAGTAATTTTTCACTTGGCTCCAGATAAATGACTTGGGACCATCTGTCATTATCTAACCCATTAACTGCATGCATCATGGTGACATCCAGTAATGAGGTAAATAAAATCTACGATATTCGTCTAACAATCGTAAATAAATAAAATGAAAATAAAACTCCCTAAGCTGACGCACGAAAATGTTACTGATAACCTTGGATGCACTAAGCGATTCGTTTTTCTATATAAGAATAAGTAACGATTTCGATTATTATTGTATTCATTAACAATAAAATCTGAGTATGATGTTTGTTGTAGCTGCATTGGAATGATTGTGCTATTAATTACATAGGGGATACATGGCACCAGGTATCTTAAAAACTCAAAGTACATGAAGAAGCAGGCAGTTACTATTGGAAGAATTCAATGATTTCCTAAGATCTTGAATGATAATGGTTTGATTACTTCCTCTTGCATTGAGCAAAGGGTTGGGAATAATAGGCAGAAAAAATGGAACAACTATTGGTGATGAGCAATTATTCCATTCTGGGCAGATTGACTACAGATGTAAATTTTCTACCTTAAAATATTAGGGAAAAAACGTTAGGAAAAACAGAGATGCTTACTAATGGTTCTCATAGTGCTAGGAAAAAACATATGACAGGGTACCACTTCTGGAGGTTTGGACATGTATTAGAGGAAAGAGCAGCAGGAAGCTATGTAAGAATTGTCCAAGATTTGTATGGAAGCACTAGAAAAAAAAGCAGGTTAGGGGCAGTATTCATCTGCCAAAGTAGCTTTCCCTAGATGCAAGCCTGACTGTCTTGATTAGGTTAAGAGCAGTATTCACCTGAAAATGTAGCCTCCCCTAGATGCAAGCCTACACCAGAGTTACTTTCTGAGCCCTGACTGCCTTGATTAGGTTAGGAGCAGTATTCACCTGACAAAGTAGCCTTCCCTATATGCGAGCCATCAGAGTTCCTTTCTGAGCCCTGACTGCCTTGTTTAGGTCAGAAGCAGTATTCACCTGACAAAGTAGCCTCCCCTAGTTGCAATTCTAAATCAGAGTTCCTGACTGCCTTGATTAGGTTAGGAGCAGTATTCACTTGACAAAGCAGCCTTCCCTAGATGTGAGCCTACATCAGAGTTTCTTTCTGAGCCCTGACTGCCTTCATTAGGTCAGGAGTAGTATTCACCTGACAAAGCAGCCTTCCCTAGATGCAAGCCTACATCAGAGTTCCTTTCTGAGTACTGACTGCCTTGATTAGGTCAGGGGCAGTATTCACCTGACAAAGTAGCCTCCCTAATGCAAGTCTACATCAGAGTTCCTTTCTGAGAACTGACTGCCTTGATTAGATCAGCAGCAGTATTCACCTGACAAAGTAGCCTCCCTTAGTATAAGCCTACACCAGAGTTTCTTTCTGAGCCCTGACTGCCTTGATTAGGTCAGGAGCAGTATTCACCTGACAAAGTAGCCTCCCTTAGTATAAGCCTACACCAGAGTTCCTTTCTGAGCCCTGACTGCCTTGATTAGATCAGCAGCAGTATTCACCTGACAAAGTAGCCTCCCTTAGTATAAGCCTACACCAGAGTTCCTTTCTGAGCCCTGACTGCCTTGATTAGGTCAGGAGCAGTATTCACGTGATAAAGTAGCCTCCCCTAATGCAAGCCTACACCAGAGTATCTTTCTGAGAACTGACTTCCTTGATTAGGTCATGAAGTAGTGTGTCACGGGATAAGGGACTATTAGTCATCCTGGTGCTGATGATATTGTGCTGTGTAATGTAACTAAGGACGAAGCGGAGAGGAAATTAGAGGAGTAGTGGTAGGCTTTGGAGGAAAAGGACTAAAGACAAGTAAGAGGGTATGGAGAACCAGAAATTTAATGAAAACTGAATTGCAAAAGTAAGCTCATGGGAAGACTGTAGAGGATGAAATATTAGAACAGGTAACAGGTTGATGAAATTCGTTGACTCATCGTTATTAGGAAGTAAATATTCTAGAAGGGAGCTGAATAAGAAAAGAGGCGATTTATAGAACAGACGAAACAAGGAAGATAGCAAAATCTCTCTTTGAAGGAAAAAGGAATTACTGAGCCCATTCTTCTTCACAGGCCGATTAGGGAGGCTGCGAGCAGGAAAGAAAGAACCGAAATAAATAAATGAATAAACAGATAAACAGATATTGTACGTAATATACGGAGTAAGGAAGTTTGAAAATGTGCTGAATGTAGAGACACTAGCAAGATATTGGAGAAGGTTGAGCATAAGCGGAAAAAAACATCGCAGCGCTCTAAGTGGACTTGGTTCTGCAAAGTAAAGACGCGAGGATATATTGGCACAAAATGCGTATGATTCGAAAATCTTCGGAATATGACAGAGCAATCCTTGAATTACGTGGCTGACAGAACAGCAGCAGAAGTCTTATAGGGATAATGAGTCAAATGCGTCAATTCCCAGGCTCCGCAAAAAATGCAAGCGAGGCAGAGTTGAATACGCAGTATCTGCGCAGAATTTAGGTGTGGCAGTTGGCCAGTGATCACTGTTACCAAGGAAGTTAATATTTATCTATTTCTCTGAACCATTTAGCAAGTTTCCCTTGTCAATACAGAAATTAAGATCTTCCTAAAAATAAAGGAACCAGATATGAACACAAGTAAAAAGAATAAGTTACATGTGACAGAACCTGTAATTTGGACTAAGGGACAAAAACATAAACGCATCTGTAAAGAATTTCAAGGTCCCCATCCCAATCAAGGACTTGTTTAGACTTGGAAAAGAAATTTATAAATTCATAACTATGGGTGTGGCTGAGTACTGGCTGAGGCAGGTGTGTTCCTTGCTATTCGTGCATATATATAAAGGCAAGCCTCGTACTAAATTGGCATGAGACGGACAATCAGTGTCTTGTAGAAAACTGCTTTTCAAAAACTCCAACCATGATACCTTTGGTAAGCCAGAAATACAATTTGATATTTTTATCAAGATACCTACTTAGACATAGAGATAGAAGCACATACTATAAGAGTATTCATTATATATATATATATATATATATATATATATATATATATATATATATATATATATATATATATATATATATATATATATATATATATATATATTTGTTTGTATTTATTTATAAATGTACAGTTTACAATCGGCTGCCCATTTGTCCTTGTGAATTTATATATATAGTTTTAAACAGCATGCAGTAAAGTGCGTATCTGGAAAGACATCGCATGGAGAAAATATAAATTCATGAAGACATAATTTTCCCATGATTTGATCGTTCGTCTATAATGTTAAATTTCAATTCTCTCTCTCTCTCTCTCTCTCTTCTCTCTCTCTCTCTCTCTCTCTCTCTCTCTCTCTTGATTTGATTCATCATTGCACTTCTAATTCCAGATCGCTCTCCTGTTGGTAGCCTTAGTTGCTGACGCTGCCCCTGGAATTGGCTTAGGACTAGGTCTTGGAGGCTTAGGCCTAAACGGCGGATTCGGTGGTGGGTATGGCGGCTATGGAGGGCTCTTGAGTGCTGGAAACTATGCCAATGGATTCAGCCACTCCAATGGGTACAGTCATGGAAACCACTTCCTGAAAGGCTTCGGAGGAGCTGGTGGGCTGAAACACGGCCATCTTAACAAACACTTCCTCGGGAAGCGAAGTGCTGATCCAGAGCCAGGATTACTTGGAATTGGAGGCTTAGGCCTAAATGGTGGACTGGGTGGTGGATATGGTGGATTCGGAGGTCTCTTGAGCGCTGGAAACTACGCCAATGGATTCAGCCACTCCAATGGATACAGTCATGGAAACCACTTCCTGAAAGGCTTCGGAGGAGCTGGTGGGCTGAAATACGGCCATCTTAACAAACACTTACTCGGGAAGCGAAGTGCTGATCTAGAGCCTGAATCCGAGTAAGGAATCAGCCATTAGATCAATTCTATCAATGGATGTATATGCAAACAAAGAACGCCATAACTACCTCTATAATAGAAGCATGAGTTCAGACACAACTGGTAATTGTTAAATATGATCCTTTTCTTGTACATTATATGCTCTCATAATAATACATCAATATTTTTACAGCAAGTGAATGATCTCTTTTTATTAAAAACCCTACCTTAAAGAATCCTAAACAAACGGACAAATAGATAATTAATATAGCCTTTAGTCTTATTTATTTCACAGTTAGACTGGAATATTAAACGGACTTACTAGATAGTTCGTCAGATTCACTCTAGACATCGCGTAATTATTTACATTCATTTGAACGACGTAAGTGTAATGCTTAGTTTTGGTCAGAGCTCCGACGATAAATATCTAAATTAACATTTGTCATTTCAGTAATATTTCTGCTTTGTAAAATGCCACAGAAATGAGTTGCGAGCATATGAATTGTTTACGTGGGTAGTATAGTTGCAAGTGAAAGGGGAACATTAATATTTGATTATCTACGTAGAGAAGTTATGGTCTCATGTTTACTTTGTGCGCAGAACGACCTCTGAATACGTTAAAACCAGTAACAAGAACCTTACGTAATTTCATTTACTTTGTGAATCGACACATTTTACCGAGTAAAAACTTTCTAAGAAAGCTACTCAGATCGCCGGAGAGAGAGAGAGAGAGAGAGAGAGAGAGAGAGAGAGAGAGAGAGAGAGAGAGAGAGAGAGAGAGGGTGCCAAAGTCACTGATAAGATGCTGGGGGTATTCCTACACTACTAGGTGTTTAAGTCAATGGCAAAGGAGTGGAATAGGTCTTAAGTATTGCCTTGGTATTGGTATAGGTCTAGGAGCTAAACAAGAAGGACTTGGCCTTATAAGTCCTATTAAGTGGCCTTTGCTTTGGATTACTCTTGCAGCTGTCATTAGGAAATTCTGACCAACTAGAACATGTTTAGCATGTTAATATTAACTTAATCGCATTGAATTCATAGGGAAAATTCAAAAACAGTGCCAAAGTTTCTGAAATATTATCAGTTATGGTAAAATAAACTTCAATAACATATCTAAGTAATATGCAACTTGTACCCGGACAAACCTTGTATATATTCGTTTAAGTTCGGAATCATAAAATTCAAAATTCTGACAACTTAGAAGCAGAAATCTTGGTCAGTGTTTATAATCTAAATTCAAAACATATCTTTTTCTACTGGTGCACAAAACTTGCCAAATCTTATTCTTAGAAAATATATTAAGACTATTGGCAGTATGTACTTTATTTTTCTCGTTTCCATTTGAGGTAAACGTAAAGAAAAGATGATAAGGTAATCAAACTCATCATAAAAATGGAATCCTTATTCTGCGAAGAAAAATAATTCTAATTACCTTTTACGCAACGCGTAAATTTTAGAACAGAGAAATTTTACTTTCCTAATTAATTTTCAGTGCTTATATATCCTTTAATTAATCCTTTGAGAGAAGATGTTGGCTGGAGTAAGGGGGTGGAGGGAGGGAGAGTTACATAACATGGGTCTGGGGAATTACACTCTTAACAGTGGTGGCATAGGAACATTTTCTTTTATTACTCACTTAATTAATTCTATTTTCCATATCATAATACTATTTATGGTGTTTTGAGACTGCATACTTCTACTTTACTGTAGTATATAAAAACAAGTACAAAATGCGCCAAAGTTTCTTTGGCGCAATCGAGTTTTCTGTACAACCGCTACAGCGTAAAGTCAAGGCCACCGAAAGCAGATCTGTCTTTCGATGGTCTCTATGAGCCTCGGCCCATGAAACTTTAACACATTGCCCGAAGCATGAGTATGGCTAACTTTAATCTTAAATAAAATAAAAACTACTGAGGCTAGAGGGCTGCAATTTGGTATGTTTGATGATTGGAGGGTGGATGATCAACATACCAATTTGCAGCCCTCTAGCCTCAGTAGTTTTTAAGACCTGAGGGCAGACAGAAAAAGTGCGGACAGAAAAAAGTGCGGACAGAGAAGTGCGGACAGAAAAAAATGCGGACAGAGAAGTGCGGACAGAATAAAGTGCGGACTGACAGACAAAGCCGGCATAATAGTTTTGTTTTACAGAAAACTTAAATGAGAAAAAAAAACAAAAAGTCAAAATCATGAGGTAAAATTACCTGGAAATTTTCTACGGATGTCGTCGACGTCCGGAAAACGGCGCCGATTATGAATATAATGACGTCATCAGAACCTCAGTTGTTAAAGTGAGCTGATAGCAAAATTAAACTGTCAAAGAAAACGATTCTCAATTAACCTGTCTTTTACAAGTATTGATTTTAATTTACATAATCATTTCACGTTTACAAACGATGGGTAGTCTTGGGTTAGTGCCAGCTGTCAGAACAATCTCAAAAAGAAAACAAGTAAAAAATGCGCCGAAGTTTTTTCGGCGTAATCGAGTTTTCTGTACAGCGTATGATGCTGTTTGAAACTCTCAGCCACAGTCCATAAAACTCTCAGCCGCGGCCTATGAAACTTTCAGCCACAGCCCGATAGTGACCTATTTTGCTGCCACCTTTAGCGGTGCCAGACGCACGATCATGTCTAACTTTAACCTCAAATAAAATAAAAACTACTGAAGCTGGAGGGCTGCAATTTGGTATGTTTGATGATTGGAAAGTGGATGATCAACATAGCAATTTGCAGCCCTCTAGCCTCAGTAGTTTTTAAGATCTGAGTGCGGACGGACAGACAAAAAGCCATCTCAATAGTTTCCTTTTACAGAAAACTAATAAAACTGACAAATCAGAGCGGGAGACAAGAGTTTACGACAGCTGGTCAGTCAGACGTGTTCGCAATGACGACTTGCGGCAAAGTTCTGTCTCCGATCATTAATTATTAAGGTTTCCTGTCACGCTCTTTCCCTCGGTCACTCTCCCCAGCTGAAATTGGTTGGCCAGTCTCTCCGTGGCTGCTGGAAGAGCTCCTTTGTCTGTCGTTATTCTTGACAGCTGAAATGAGTGGATTACTCTCCCTCCGGCTACTGTTTTATTTTACTTTTTATTCGGTTATATTTTCTGTGTCTCATTCCCATCTTCGCTTCAGGGTCCTACATTTGGTTTATGTTATATCGTATGACTTTTTCGAATTGCATGCAAGATGAGTTTGTAGCATTTTACAAAGTAAATGGTCTTTAGAATATAACTATCTTTCGTCAAATATTTCTTCTGAAAGATGGAACAAAATTATTGTCAAGATTTCTAGACAATCGCCCGAGCACTCTGGACAAAACACGAACATAAAATCAGATGTTAATGTTATAAAAAAAAAAAAAGTGAAATTATTCGTCCTCCAAAACAGCACGTTGAAGAAAGAAAGCAAAGATCACCTCGGCGTGACCACAGGTCCTTCAATGATGCAATGATGATATGCGT
>NC_089749.1:18437661-18480161 GCF_040412425.1 Macrobrachium rosenbergii | reverse complement strand
ACAGCCAACTAGCCTTAGCGGGTTTTAAGATCTGAGGGCGGAGAGATAAAGCGCCGACATAAAAAAGTGCAGACGGACAGACAAAGCCGGCAGAATAGTTGTCTTTTCAGAAAGCTAAAACGTTACAGCAGAACAACGCAGCACAGAGTCTTCCGAACTGTTTTTAAGGAGCAAAACAATATTTTACTTGCAACAAAAGACCACAGAAAAGAGGAATGACGAAAGATTATTTTAAGAGTTTGGTAATTGTTCGAGGAACTCGAGGAAGTCTATCGCTGAACTTCTTCTAAGTCTTTTGTTGTCTGTTCAATAATTCTCCTTTTATAACAGAGAACCTTAGTTATTCCTGCTGTTCCCTTTCCTTTACAGGTCGAAAGCTTCTATGAATAACAATTTTTTATAAGACTACACAAAACCTGAAGAAGCATTCAAAAATGTTTTACAGAAGACGAGCAAAATTCAAAAGGCATATTCTCCGAATCGTTCAAATGTTTGAAAGTAGCAAAAGAGTCCAATAGCTCCTCGAATAGCATTAAAAGAACGAGGTGAACTTATGCCAGGAGGAATCATAAAGCACACTGCAAAGTGTTACAACAACGGGCGTAAGATAAAAAAAAAACAAAAAAACACCATGATTGCGTCTGAAGTAAAACTGAATAGATATAAATTTCTGAAAATGATAAATTACATCGAAAAAGTGAACCCATCTATTAATTTTAACTAGAAAAGTTAACAAAAGACGCTCATATTAATATTTCATCCAAATACCAAAATAATCAGAATTTTATTTTCTGCTATTATTATTATTATTATTATTATTATTATTATTATTATTATTATTATTATTATTATTATTATTATTATTATTATTATTATAGAGGCACTGAAGGACATTATTATACAGGTCGTTCTGAATTAGGTCTAAACACTTCCTGCGGCCTGGGCTAATGAATTCGGTGTCTATGGTCACTTTTGAATTGTGATAATAATGCCAATAGGTCTAGTCACTCATCTGAAAAAACGCCACTAGAACATACTTGGAAAAGCCCTTGGAAAATCCGGTCTACCCCGATGCCTTAGTCCTAATTCTAAAATAGGCTTCCATGGGGTAGGACACGGACATCCGAGTAGCTTAAGACCGACTAGAGTATGGCTTGAGTCCCTATGACTAATCGAACTGAGTATTTGTTGATTAAGAAGGCCACATCTAGGATGTTAAGTATGGCAATGGATGCAGGTGTTCTCAAAGGACACGGCGACGCAAATAGCACCATACGAGGATCTCGGGGCCTTGGGGGCGTCCTGCAAGGTCGTTCGCTGGGAAACGCGTCTGAAAGCAGAATATGAATTAACCACAGAATGGTATTGAACTTAAGTAATGAATTCAAGTCCGATTAGGGGTTCTAGTTGACGGCGCATATATTGCATTATTCGCTTTCTTTAATTTTACTGGTGTAGTCTTTTCCGTATTGTTCTGGGCTATTTTTTCTTTATCATCTCATATTCGCTGCACCAGTTTTTCAAGGGCGTACAATCAAGGTAAAACTCAAAATGAAATTAATATTCTTACATCAGTATTATTCTAGTCCATTTTACTTGGTTATCTGATATTTGGCGCATCAGCCGTCACAGGATGTAAACTCAAGGTAAGATTAAATGTAAATTAATTTTTTTTTACATATTTCGCTTCGTTAACAACGTTACTAGACTGTTTATGATATATATATGACATAAAAACTCCAATAATTTTAATGTATATTCTGAAAAAAATTTATATATCTTTCAATAAATTATTTTGCATACCGTTATGATTTATATATATTTAATTATGTTACTTCACATATCTTTATAATATATATATATATATATATATATATATATATATATATATATATATATATATTAGTTTACATATATTTATATTTCTTATATATTATATATAGTATTTAATTTTATTAGTTTAGGATATATTTATATTTTCAAGAAATATAAGTATCAGAGTCCTAAGTTTTTTTAAAAAAAAAAAAAACTCTGAGGCATAATATATATAAATATAAAAAAAAAAATATATATATATATATATATATATATATATATATATATATATATTATAAAGATATGTGAGGTAACATAATTAAATATATATAAATTATAACGGTATGCAAAATAATTAATTAAAAGATGTATCAATTTTTTTCAGAATATACATTAAAATTATTGGAGTTTTCATGTCATATGTTACTTGAACAACTGAACAAAAGGTGTGTCGTCTAACTTTTCATTATTCATTACATAACTTTTCATTATTCAGTTCACTGAATAAGCTGACACATTCTACAAGCAATGATTTCCGAGTAATTATTATTTCTTTTTGTTGAGGGGAAATATCAACACGTTCATGAATCATGAACTTCGATATCAAATTCAGCTCGGCCAAATCAGCTACCAGATTCGAAAGGCAAACTGGAACAAAACGGATCCCTTTGAAGAGACGAAAAACAATATAAAAGTACTGAAAGTTTGAAGCTTAGTCCTCATGAAATACTCAGAACGCCTTGAAATATAAATTGGATTTATCGGCGAATGTTTCTTGACGAGGGGACAAACTTCTGCATATTAAAATATGTGGTTGATTAACGAAGCTGAACTTTTATCATTGTTGACAAGACAAAGGAGTAAAAAATGCCCCGAAGTTTCTTCGGCGCAATCGAGTTTTCTGTTCAGTGCAAAATCAAGGCCACCGAAAATAGGATCTATCTTTAGGTGGTCCCGGTATAATGCTGTATGAGCCGCGGCCCATGCAACTCTCAGCCGGCCATGGCGGCCTGTGTTGTTGCATTGCCAGAAGCATGATTATGGCTAAATTCAACCTTAAATAAAATAAAAAATTACTGAGGCTAGAGGGCTGCAATTTGGTATGTTAGATGATTGGAGGGTGGATGATCAAAATACCAATTTACAGCCTTCTAGCCTTAGTAGTTTTTAAGATCTGATGGCGGACAGAAAAAGTGCGGACGGACAAACAAAGCCACCTCACTAGTTTTCATTTACAGAGAGCTAAAAAGGATGTAAAAATAAAGTCAAAACCAACACTAAGACAAATAATTATAAAATAACACAGCGAAGGATAGTTTAGAATTTTCCTTTCAAAATCTCCCAGAATTTATAGAGTCGAGATAACACGAGTAATTTGCATCTCTAGAGCGACATCCCCTTTACTCGCATCACCGTCATTACTGACTGATATCAAAACACCATTTCATTTTTGTTGGCCATAAAACATGTAGGTCAAATTCCAGTGCTGTGGAAAAAGACCCCAAAATTACTCTTTATCTGGGTGTAATGGAATCCCGTCATTGATATACATTATTAAACCGTAATGTTATTTTTCATTTTTGATTAGCGGAGTTATCCCACCGAATACAAAACGAAAGTGAATTATGGAACTTTGTATGATTACAGTTTGTTTTGTGTGTGTGTGTGTGTATGTGTTGGTCCATACACTTGTCACATACAGATGTGTGATTACACAAAAATGTATTTAACCTCCGTAAGATAAGTTAGAAGCAATACACGTCAGTTGACAATCAGAATCTATATCTTCACTTCAGTAATTTGGCAACATTTCTGTTCCGAAAAAATGGAAAAAATCATGACAGGAAATCATTTCGAGGTAAAGCGTTATACATACATACACACACATACATACATGCACATATATATGTATATATATACATACATGTATATATATATATATATATATATATATATATATATATATACATATATATATATATATATATATATATATATATATATATATATATATATATATATATATATGTATATATATACTATATATATATATATATATATATATATATATATATATATATTTATATATATACATATATGTATGTATATATGTGTGTGTGTGTGTGTGTTGTGTTGTAAGAGATGGAAAGAGAGCTGACCCATTGTTTATAAGACTCAATTATTGAGTGAGCAGAGCATCCACGCGTTGTCATAGCTGGTAACCCACCAACAAATAACTAGACCAGGTCCGGCAAATCTCAGCAAACAACGTCTAATAAAGCAACATAACAAGAAAGCATCCAAAGAAAACTGAAATAAAAGTCAACATCAAAACTATAATTAATAAATAGGAATGACGAATAACAATCTGGCCTTCAGAGAAGAAACTAAGGCAATGGTTCTCAATCTTTTTTAGTGATGGCACCCTAACGAATGCAATCATTACCGTGGCACCCCTTCTTCACCATCCCACCATATCGCATGAATTAACTTCTTATTTTAATGAATAAAATTATTATCCATACTCAAACCAAAGTCAGAACACCGAACATGCAGAAATATGCTGTACAAACAAAGAGCATATCAGAAGAATTAGATAAACATAATTAGAGTAGACACACCGACAATAATTATATGAAGACTTCTGCAAACTTCTTTCTTTTTTTTTACAAATGTTCATTGAGATGATCTAGCCAAGGTAAAATTCATGACAATCTTGCGGCACCCCTAGGCACTGTCTGTGGTGCCACGGCACCCAGTTTGAGAATCAGTGAACTAAGGCGTTGAACTGAATAAGAATCTGAGAGGTTAATCTTTGTGACCCAGAATCTAGTCAAGGGAGAAGGAAAAGATGGCCGGATTCTGTAAAATTGTAAAGCTATATTTTTGTTTATGAACCGTCAATATTTCAGACATAACTAAGCAGTCAAACCAGCCCACTAAGCAGTCAAACCAGCCCACATTCGTAGTGACTTCTGTAATGTCATAGGAATCATAACTGGGTATTGTTGAGAGTTTGGAATGTGGCAAATTTTACATGGGTCGAGAATCGAGAACAGTGAGATGAGATTTATTTATCTCATTATAGCAGAAGACGTCTATTTCTAGGAAAGATATTGCAGATGAATGCGCAAATGCAACCATAACATATAATGCCTTCGGAAGATAGGTCTTTAACAAGCAGCAAGAGAGAGAGAGAGAGAGAGAGAGAGAGAGAGAGAGAGAGAGAGAGAGAGAGAGAAAGAGAAAGTTAAAGATCATGAAAGGATAGTATCCATGAGAGAGAGAGAGAGAGAGAAGAGAGACAGAGAGAGAGAGAGAGAGAGAGAGAGAGAGAGAGAGAGAGAGAGAGAGTGGTAGGGAGAGAGTGTTGTTTTGAAACATGCTTGAGACCTGATCTATTGGCCAATTGAAGTGTTTATAGATTAAATCCTCTGGGTGTAAGCTGCAACAAAATTCATTTTCTGGAGGAAAATTTAGCCCTAAATCATATAGATAAAACAGCTCTCTGAGTTTAAATGAAATTATATGAAGATTTGTGATTCTGAAGTTCAAGATATTCTTTTCAGTATTAAGTGACGAAAGAATGGAGATCCCAATAGGCCTTTGGGATGAGATCGCTAGTCCTAAGCCATTCTCCAGCCTAGCTGAGATCCACTACATTTGACTAACTATCAGATGCATAATTCCCTGCTTTTATCAAAGCTGCAAGTTCTCAACATATTATATGTGTGTATACTGTATATAACATATAGATATATATACATATATATGTATATAATTATACATATATATATACATATATATAAGATATATATATATACACATACATATATATGTATGTATGTATATTTCTTTTAATATGAGGTTAATTACATGCGCATACACTCCTCCCTTTCCGTGTTGTATACAGGTTAAACAGCAATAGGGCATCGATCATCAAAGATAATATAAACTTCCTTATATTTCTAATCTCCTACCAGGCACTTTTGCGCCAACCTTATCAGATAAAGGAGCTTCACTATATGCTTAGGAGGTACACAGAAACATGATGTAATCACCCTAACTACTTATTAACTAAAAACCGAAATTTTGGGGACTCTAGACACACACACACACACTCAAAAAATCTAAGTACTTTTTAACTAAAAATCGAATTTTTGGGGTCTAGACACACACACACATGCACACACACACTCAAAATCTTATTACTTATTAACTAAAAACCGAACTTTTTGGGTCTCTAGACACACACACACACACACACACACACACACACACACAAAATAAGGGATTTTGGGGGGGGTGGAATTTTTTCATCTTTATCCTTGCCCTCTTGTCCTTCTAATTAAGACAATGTCTCCACAAATTTCATAGGCCTTGTAAACAGGAGGGCAGGCATACATGCAAATTATCCTCCCAACCGTACCACCTTAACCCCCCCCCCAAAAAAATACTCATATAATTACTTAAAATTACAAAATTATATACTATCCCTCATTCATAACGAACATGTGATCTCAACGATAGTAAAAAAAAAAGAGACATCTTCAAATTTTTGTTTTTTAATCAAGGTCGTCCCTTACATTACCTCTATTCCAAAATCTGCCATTGCTCGAATACCATAAATCCTAACGTCACTTCGACACAATATCTATTTTAATATGTAAAATCCCTGCAATAGTTTTCAATACTTTCTCGTCGGTATTCGCCCATAGGATACGTTAGAAATGCTATGTCACACATATATAAAAACTTTAAGGAATAGTTCCACCAAACCACGTTTAAAAGTTATTCAAAGAATTCGGACGATGAAATTCTTAGATTCTGCAACTGAATAAATGGCAGTTTGCGTCTTGTTAAGGAATTAAAACATATTTGTTCATAAAAATAAAAAAAGAAACAGTGACGCCCTCTGGTTTAATACGAAGTAAACACCAAAATTGTTAAGAATTCTACTAAATCTTATATCCTTTTGTTCAAGCAAAGACTTCGTCAGGAGGAAATAACAACTGACCACAAAGAATTACAAAATGAATTGCCGAAACATTATATCCGGAATTCCACCAAATCGGGGTTAAATTCGGAACTATTTTTGATCTCGCATTTCCGCCAATTTGGAAATTCTTCGGGGGAAACGTCTATGAAATTGACGTGGAATATCGAAGCGGGGAAATACTGATAAAAAGAGAATATCAGGTTTAAGGTAATCTGAAGGTCACTACGAGATATGCAAGATAATTCTTGTTCGCTTGTACGAGGCCAGGGCGTGGTTGCCAGATGCACGTTGGGCATGGATCTATAAATTAACTGAATTCAGTCCTGAGTGGAAGGTTTAATTCAAGGTGTCATACTGTATATTTACTGGCATTCATGAAAATCACAGCTAACATAAAGATACATCATATATATGAGAGAGAGAAATAGAGAGAGCATATATATATATATATATATAGTATATATATATATATATATATATATATATATATATATATATATATACACACGTAATTATTATATGTATATACACACATGTATATACTGTATATATATATATATATATATATATATATATATATATACCCAGAGAGAGAGAGAGAGAGAGAGACAGACAGACAGACAGACAGATAATTTTATCTTAACGCTCCTTTTTTTCTCTTTCTTCTTTACATCGTTGTCATTTGGGTAAGATTACTCTGTCGGCCCATGCATAGAAAGAATAACCTCTATGATCAAACATTATTATTATTATTATTATTATTATTATTATTATTATTATTATTACGAAATAGGCTAAATTAACAAGGTTCTCCAGTTGCACTGCTAAATTCTCTCACTTGCTGTCCGAGAGAATTGCTTCATAAGTGATAACTGAAAATGTTACAACGTAAAGTTAAAGAAGCTGGACAGCTAAGTGAGAAAAGACGAAGGGAAGTGGATGAAAAGTAAAAGGAAGAAAGCAAAGTAGCAGACACCGGAATGGTTCCGTAAAGAACATTCAGCGCCATCTACATTCTGCTGCGGAAGGAACACTGTGGTACACCATTATGGAACAAAAATCCTGGATAAATGAAGTCTGAACATAGAGCTGACCTGATGTGAGTGATATTACTCACGAATATTAAAAGAGGAATGGGATATATCACCTTATTAGTTTTCTGCAAAAGAAAACTATTGTGTCGGCTTTGTCTGTCCGTCCGCACTTTTTTCTGTCCGCACTTTTCTGTCCGCCCTCAGATCTTAAAAACTACTGAGGCTAGAGGGCTGCGAATTGGAATGTTGATCATCCACCCTCCAATCACCAAACATACCCAATTCCAGCCCTCTAGCCTCAGTAGTTTTTATTTTATTTAAGGTTAAACTTAGCCATAATCGTGCTTCTGGTAGCGATATAGGATGGTCCACCACCGGGCAGTGATTAAAGCTTCATGGGCCGCGGCTCGCACAGCATTATACCGAGACCACCGAAAGATAGATCTATTTTCGGTGGCCATAATTATAAGATGTACAGAAAACTCGACAGCGCCGAGGAAACTTCGGCTCATTTTTCACTTGTTTATTTCTAAGCTCCAATTCAATTTTGATATTCTCTTTCCTTCATGGATTCCAGTACGAGTGGTAACGAGTTACAAAGATGCTGAAATGCCCTGAAAAAATAAAAGAGAAAGAAATATATAATTTTCCAGTTACGAGAGGCTGTAGAACTAACGAACGCCATCTGTCATCAGACTCCGTCACTACCCACCCTGCCACGGGAGGGGTGGTCATATTATCGCTTAAAGCAAAATCCGCCAAATTCGTGATTTCTAATTTACAAAGCTTCAGCATTTCGTAATTCCCTCTTCGCGGGATAATGAGTAATGTGATTCATGAGCGCGTCACGCTGCCTACAATTAAGGCTTGGAAATTGTAACAAGATTTTCCTAATTATTTACGATTAAGGGGACGTGAGTAACGTGGCTCAGAAAACACTTTCTTTGGAAATGAATGTGATATGTGAAAACAATCCTTCTGTGAAGACATAAAATAGTCTGAGTAGTTTTATTATATACACATACACATTTATTTATATATATATATATATATATATATATATATATATATATACTATATATATATATATATATATATATATATATATATAAATATATATGTATGTGTATATATATAATAAATATATATGTATGTGTATGTATATACTGTATATACTGGTACCACATACATATATAATATATGTGTGTGATATATATACGTCATGTGTGTGTAATGCTAGCAATGGAAGGATTCAGACACGATAATGTATAAATTAAAACGTATATTATACTATGTAGCGTTTACAGCAATTTTGATGTGTTTGTGTTTATATATACATTGTTTTTCCTAAATGTTGAACCTTAACCATGAGGCAACAGAGAAACAGCATTTTATTACCAACTCAGTAACAGAAACAGCAGAAAGGGTAACAGATCATGATGATATCCATCATGCAAAGGTCTACCAGCCACCTCAGTTCCTGAAAGGCTAAAAGGACCTGATATCCATTTAAATAGCATTTGGGTATGAGACATTCAATCCAGTTCCACTGCATCAAATATTTCGTCATTCCCTCCATGACCTAGTGATTAAGTACCCCTCAAGGAACAGACTGAGGTGAACCAATTTCAATTGTTAATCCAACTCACTTAGATATGTTCGTAATTTTAAGTGCTTCATAAAGGTCAAATAAACAACAGAATAACTGTTTTTTTCAATGTCTGAGATTTCCGTTAGGAGGAAATCTAGTTCACATGGTTGTACATTAACTTACTGTAACCACAGATATTTACCACCATAAAAATGGGGCTCCAGCGATGCTTAATGATAAAATAAAAAATGGAGAAAACATCTGAAGAGATCCAATTGCCAACAAGTAGTAATGGATGAATTTCCTATACATCAACTCAAATTCTTGACGTTTTCTCAATCCAGACATCGTACAAGAACGTTGCAAAAACGAACCGAGAAAAGTCTGTTTGGAACCGCATAACTGCTCGCTACTTTTGAGTGAAAATGATACATAATTCGATTGCATTCCATTATGCGAATCTTGCAGCGTGCAAAGCCAAGTCTTTCTGTAGCACAGACCTGAAGAAAACAAGAAACAGGAAAGAAAGAAAAGAGAAGAAGGGTGGGGCTTCAACCAAAAGAAACAGAAGTACCTCGTGAACTGCAAATCTCTTTTGATGCGCATTATTTTGTTTCCGCCTTTGAAAAGCCGCCCAAAGAAAAACTTAGAAACAGGAAGTCCCTAAGGACAAGGACAGACAATATAAAGGAGATTGAAAGTCATTGATACTTGAAGCTCTCCAAGGACATAGTTTGCAGGTGGCAGAGCCGAGGGTGGGGCTGCCGAATGCGCGATTGCGTGATTGATAGGTTATCAAGGCGCCTGTTGCCAACTGGGTTTTTCTATATATATATACATATGAAGTTTGCCTGTGGTTGCCATAACGTATTCTGCTTGAGGGGTGTCAGAGGAGTTGGGAGTATGAAAGTCTTGGTAAGATTTGAGACTGAAGAGTGTTTGGTATCTATGATACATAAGCAGTGGTTTTTAATTTTATAAATGTATATTTACTGTACACACAAACACACACACACACACACACACACACACACATACATATATATATATATATATATATATATATATATATATATATGTGTGTGTGTGTGTATGTGTGTGTGTGTGTGTGATAGATAAATAGATAGATAGATAGATAGATAGATAAATAGATAGATAGATGTATAGATTTATACGCTGTTGCTAAAACTAAAAGTGGATACAGTGAAGAAGAAAATACCCATATACATATATATATGTATGTATATATATGTGTATGTATATATTTATTTATATATGTATTTATATATAGTATATATATATATATATATATATATATATATATATATATATATATTATATATATATATATATATATATATAGTGCTCATATAACAGTGCTATGTCTTCTACTGACCGTAAAACTTAAATGATTCTGTAATTGCATGGCGCCCATAAATTCGTAACTTTTGCACATTATTTAAGTTAAATTTTTCCGGAAAGTTAATAGTTGCGGGTGAAGAGGAAACGGTTCGTTTGTCTTGGGTTCGTGCTATAAATAAAAAAAAATTATCTGAATATTAAAAGGAAAGTATTCTAAATACATAAAAAAAATACGTTAATATCCTTTACTTTAAAATAGCTGTCGTAAATATTAATAAACTATGTATAATTGAAAAAAGATTTATTGAAGTTTTGTATTGTACAAAATATGTTTCGTATCTCAGTTCATTTTCTTTTTGGCGAATAATTTTCATTCGGCAGTTTACAGAAATTTTTTATTTTTGCAAATTTCAACACGCCATTGGGAGATTTTTCTTGTTTTATTGAAAACGCTATGATAAACTGATAATATTCAGCATTAGAATAACTCCAAAATGGGTACTGTGGCCTGAAAACTACCTAAAAACGGACATAAGAATTATATATACTTTATATATATTTATCGAGAAGCATGCTCTCTATTATGAATTATAAAAAATTATATTTTCCTTCAGATATTTATGTGTTTCGGTAACTAATTCGTCCCTTTAACGATTGACTTTTTTTGAAGACTGATATAAATTACAGCTATACATTTAAAAGGTAGGCATCAAAAAAGAGATTGAAAGTGTCAGACCTTGCCGACCATTGCAAAAACAATTAAAAGAGTTAAAAGAATATTAGGCATAATGGAAAAACTAAAGCAGGTTCAAGGGCACCAAGAAACTCAAATAATTCATTACCCATGGCAATAGTTAAATAGAGGTTTATTTACCTTTGCACGCCCAGAGAACATTTTATCACGCATGCTTAGGTTTAGTGTATTATTCAAGTCAGAGCTGATCCCACTATGACTGGTTTCAGCTAGCTTTCTAGCTAATAAATGGGTGGGTTATACACTTAAATGCCAGTAATGAGTCACCCACCACACCTTGCTGGTAATATCAAAGTGTCAGTCACATATAAATCTTTGACGGAAAAAAGCCTTGAAGGACTGGTATGTAAATATCAAGCTTTGGTGTTTAGTAGAGTGTGTCGTCCTTTGTCCTTAGATTGCAAGCAGTAACCATAACACTTTTTATCTTACCAGTTGATAAGTTTTGTGAATAAAAGACAATGACTTAGATTTATGTCCCTACAGTAAAATATAGGACATCAATCTCTTCGTTAGCTTTTGAGTACTCAGTAAAGACAGGGGAATGTTTAGTCATCAATCATACATTTATTTTTTTTAGTTTTATTCTGATCCTTTCATTTTTTTTATATTTCTTCTGACCTTGAATATTTTGGTAGTTTTTTTAACCTAGTTGGAAGATTGCATTGTGTATCTTTTTTGATATCTCACTCAGATTTCATAGCCTCAGGATTCCTGTCATTGCAAAATAGGTTCCTACACTGTTTTCTTGATGGTTTAAGCAGGGATATATAAACCCTGATTATTTATTGAAGGATTATTGTGTTTCTTTTTTTATACCTCACTTTGATTTCATAATTATTTCTGTAAATGGTGACTGTTTAATGAATGATTATTTTATATCTCTTCTCTTCAACTTTCACTTTTACATTACTGTGTTCCTTTTTTACATCTCACTTTGATTTCACAATGATTGCTATAAATATTGACTATTTAATGAAGTTTTATTTTATATATGTTTCCCCTTCAAAGTTCACTTTTTACTTTCCAGATTGCCCTTTCACTAGTGGCAATCGTATTTGCAAAACCGAAACCATCAGCTGAGCCTCGTCCTGAAAGAGACCATGGCATTGAGCTCCTTGGAGGATTAGATTTCAGTCATGGATCAACGGGACTCAACACCGGGTACGACGGTGGACATGGCGGCCTAGATGACCTCGTGAATGGCGGGGTCACGCCAGTGGGAAAGAGGTCGAAGGATCTGATGGATTATCAAACGGACACCAACACTTCCATGGGAAGCGAAGTGCCGGTCCTGATCCTGGATATATTCCAGGAGGCCTGGGGTATGGGGGATTTCTTGGAGGAGGGCTGGATTCCCTGGAAGATAGCCTAAACCTACGGAAAGGACTAGAAAGAATGGGCGTCGGAACAAGCATCATGGACATGTTCGATGGACTGGATTTGGGAGATGCGAGTGGCTACGGCTCAGGACTTGGCGGCAGTTTTAGCGATGAATATCTTACGTATGAAGACTTTTTGAATGGCAGAAAGTTCCATGGACGGAAGCCCAAAAAAGGCTGAAGCAATGGAAAAAAAATCGGACAAGGGCTTAGAAGCCAAAAAAAAGGGCTGAAGCCATGGAAACGAAATCGGACGAGGGCTTGGTTTCTCACGGTAATTTCCCTGAAAGACGAACTGCCGTCCTTAGACCAGCTGGAGGAAACTAAATCTTAATCGGTACAGACATTTCTTTAATGTCGGAGTAAATTTTAGTTGGGTGGAGGTCAGGGGGTTGGAGTGACGTAGGGATGGAGGGAGTATGGGAGGGGTGAGAGGTAAGTAGGATCCATTAGGCATTAAAATAATCAGAAATTTGTATGAACTGGCAATATTTGTATACTAATATGTATTATTTTTCCGCGAAATATATTTTTATATGCAGCCAAATACCACATTTTATTTTCCCAAATCATCAAGAGAAAAAAATATGATACACTTGACACTAGATTTAAATTGTTTATCGTCGAAAGGGAAAATGATTCTTCGACGATATTTTCTGCTGAAAATATTGAAAATGAAACTGTTTTGTAAAGAAACGGAGCGTTTAATGATTTTTCTCTTCTGAGTCTGTAATTCAACGGAAAAAATAAGGGTGAGCATTAATTTTTTTTTAAGTCAAACTTTACATTATATTACATCTTTCAACAGTGGTATTATTTTATTGTTTTTGTAAGTTTCGGAAACTTACCGTGAATATGATGTAATACAAAAAAAATGCAAATAAAATGAACAAAATTAATAATGAATAGACAAAAGGTAGAACATAGAATGAACGAAAATATTCTAGGACATAATCAATTTAAATAAAAAAAATCTGTATACCTAATAAGTATTTTTTTAACTTGTGAAATAATTCAAGTTATTTGAGAGGAATCTTATTATTCAAGAAGAAAATGGTCTTCAGAACTAATGAATGAGAAACTACGTGAAATTGGCAACATTAATTAATTTCCATTACTGTTACTACACTGGGACCTCAAAATACCAAAGCTGATTAACAGCTCTCTAGGGCTGGCCCGAGACTTATTTACGTGGCTAAGCAATTGGTTACCTAGCAACGGGACCTACAGCAAATTGTAGAATCCGAACCACATTATAGCGAGAAATTAATTTCTATCACCAAATAAATTCCTCTAATTCTTCACTAGCTGGTCACCGGAGACTCGAACTCATGGGCCTAGCAGTGCTAGCCGAGAACTCAACTCGTCCAACGAGGAACTAGGTGGAAACAATGACAACACAGGAGCAAATAATATTAATGCTAAGAATTCTCCATTCATTCATAATCCCAGCTTACAGCTTTGCCTCCTTTATCGTCATCGAGACACAAAATAAATTATGATGTATCAGATCGCTATTATCAGCTGTTTTTGAAAGCACGGATGTAATAATGTGTGATGAAGTGAAAGTGATTAAATAATAAGAGAAATAAATATCAACAAAACCTATAAGATGAAAAAAGTGACAACAGGATACTTCGAGTTCACATCTAAGTAATAATGATGTAAAATCACCTCTGCTTCAATAATCTTATTAGCACCGGAAGGCGAGAGTTAGTCCGGATGTTCAAATGTGAAGTGAAATCGAGGGCATTATTAATATATGCTAAAATTTCTGTGACAATAAATAACGGGCAAACATGACTTTGGGAAATTATAGATAAGAAAGAATATATTTAAAGCATTCAGGTGTCCCATAACCGTAACCGTTATAGAAATCCGGATTCTAGTTCCCTATCCGGATTCTGGATACTCTGGACCATAATCCAGATCTCAGACGTACATCCGGATCTTGATAAAAAAAAAATTTTTTTTACATATGGATGCTGTACCCATATCCAGATTCTAGATACTCTGGACCCACATCCGAATCTTTGATCCACATCCAGATCTAGGTTCACATCCGGATTCTGGATCCATATTTAGATTCTGCATTCACATAGTGATCCTAGATCCGTATCCGGATCCGCACCTCTCATAGTGTACTAATCCATAATAAAGTTTCATTGTAATCCATCATTAATATTTTCTGATATATTGTGGACATACATACGTACTTTCATGCTTACATACATACATATACATACATACATACATACGTATACTTGACTGAAACAGGTAGTTAGGATGCTATGTAATGCATCAAATTTTCACCATAAGTAAAAACACGTGAAAAGTCATGCAGCTATTTGCAAAGATTTTTTTTCATTTATTTTATTTATTTATCTATAGTTTTTTTTTTTTCTCAAACATAGAACTTTCATGCAGTCACAAATGACTAAAGTACTTTTTATTCCTTTTCATGTACGTTTCTATTTGCTCATAAAAGACGAAATTCGTTTTTTGACATCTTTCTGTGTTTTTTGGTACTGTGAGCTTAAAACTCCAAAAAAAGTAAATAAATAAAAAAAAAAAATATAAAAGCAATTTTATGACAGGAAGAGACGGGATCAAAGAGACGGCAGTGTTTTCCCACAATCAGTCTGTCCACCCGTCCAACTGTCTGTCGGCCAGTTCTCATTAAGTGACTCTTTCATTTTATTTTTCTATCCTCCTTCCCACTTATTCGTGTTAATAGGAATTCGACGTTAAGCGGATAAAACGAGCTTTGCTTTTCATCAAATATATATCTCAGTATTTTCTGTACACCCTTTTCATTTAGATGACATTACAAGGGTAGGCACAAACACAAACACACACACACAGATATATATATATATATATATATATATATATATATATATATATATATATATATATATATGTGTGTGTGTGTGTGTGTGTAATGTGTGTATATAATATGTATGTATGTATATATATGTATATATATAAATATTCATATATATTTATAAATGTATGTGTGTGTATGTGTATGTATATCTTTATATAGAGAGAGATCATTTACTCTTATATCTATAGAGAGAGAGAGACAGACAGACAAACAGAGAAGGTGACAGGGAGCGAGAGAGAGTTCTCTCATTTACCCCCAAAACGTCGCCTTCGTAAGGCAGAACTCAAACGCACATACAAAGAAAGACAGACTTATGCAACGAGCAGCCGAGTCATTTCCCTCGATCATCCGCAATCAAGGACGGATCAGATAATAAAGGAATCTAAATATGTGTTGAATCGAGCAAGGTCGGCATTTTACCGGCCAATTTGGAGCTAAGTAAGCGCTTCCTAAGTACTTCCTTCAACATCTGGGACAAACTCGTTCGGAAAGACTGAGAAGGTCTTCGAAATGATGGTGATTAAGTTTGAAGAATGTTAGAAAATGGGAAGAAAAAAGAAAAAAAATTGGAATGGAGGTGAATGTGATTAATTTTTTTTTATTTGCTTGAGGTATTTCTTACGCGACAATGAACGACCTTGCGTTTAACCGAGTTTGACCTTGTAATGGTGTTATTGTTTAGCTGGAAAATTTTTCTTCCCGATGAGGTTTGTTTTTCCCCATTTTTTTTATTGTGCATGAGTGCAAATCTTTAAAAAAAAAAAAATTATGATGGATGCGTGAGCGCCTCTGGAATTTTTAAATCGGGTTTTGAATTTCATTTGGGTTTTACTTTTTCTGTCAAAAAAATAATGGATGGAAGATTTTCTGTTCATCTAAAAAAATCAGTCAAAAGTTTTTTCTGTGTTTATTGACATCCAAGATAATTGAAAGAGTATCTGATATTTTTTTTCTAAATAATAAATGAAAAATGGAGACGCTCTGTAGCTAGGATATTTTTATGACACCCAAAATTGTGAGAAAGAGAGAGAGAGAATGAAACTGAAAGTTGGAAAATGAAAGTCATTTCTTCTTGAATTTGTTTTTGTCAAGTATGCACTTTTTAAATGGTTCTTCAGTCATTTTGCTTTTTTTTGCTCTGCCTCTCTCTCTCCTCTCTCTTCTCCTTTCTTTTCTTCATTTCATTATCTTCTGTTTCTTTGTTTTTCTTCGACTTCTATCGCAAACTTAATTTTTTCTTTTCTGCTTTTTTCTTGAATCTGTTGTCTTTGTCTGATTGCCACTGATTTTTGCATCAACTGAGATTTTGTATCAACCTTCTGTATTCTTCTTTCTAACTCTTGTATTCTGTCATACAAATTCTCTGTTTTATTTTTGCCCTAGGTTGACCTTTTTCTTCGTTTTCTATATTAAAAACTTTCTTTCTTCTTTCTTTTCTTTTCTTTCCTCTCTTCTCTCATTTTCCTGCCATTCACCTCTTTAACTTCGTCTTTGACCATAAATTAAATCTCGTTTTTTATTTGTTTTTATTTTGCCTTTGTTTTACCATCCCTTCGTCTTCTAATCATACTAAAAATCTGTCTGTCAGTCTGTCTCTTTCGTATACTGTCCCTGAGACAGCATCCACAAGGTCATTGACCTAGAATACCAATATTCAAATCTCAAAGTTCTAAACCGAGCTTATCTATATTTATGTGAATTACTACATGTAAACAGACTGTATATCAATAATTTCCAATCAATTATGAATTGTGAGAGAGAGAGAGAGAGAGAGAGAGAGAGAGAGAGAGAGAGCAATAGCGACGTAATCACGCCGCGCGGTTAACCGCAACGGCTATGAGCTCTCGGAACGCACCTCAAAATAATAATGATAATAAAAAGAGGTGTCCCCGACGTACCACACTCCATTTATCCGAGTCAGACGTTTTCCAAACAGAATTATGAATCAGGATCACCAAGGATAAGAAAACGCCAAGATCACGGACGCACGCACGCGCGCGGACACACGTGAGGCGAATGGAAAACCTCACGGTCAATGTTACTACCAAGTTACTCACGCCGCGGAATACTGGGGTGTGGTTGTCATTTAGCCAAGCACGCTTTGGGAGGAAAGGGGCTGGCTGGCTGGGGGGAGGGGGCCTTGGTCTTGGGGGGTTTATTGGGAGGGGTGTGTTTAGCCCTGGCAATGATGTGAGGGGGAGTGGTGTGCTGGATAGAGGGAGGAGACTTATCCAGCGTCAGATTCACTATATATTAAGGGAAACCTCATCTCAGGTTGTCATATCCACCAGCTTCCTTCTTCTTGGCTTGTGTGCGGAAATCACCTGGAGTCATGAGGTTCTTGGTGAGGAGGAAAAAGCATTAGTATATCTTTTTGCCGACGCCGTTGCAGTTTTTAGCGCATTTAGAAATATTCTCGTTGATAATTCTTATAGATTTGTCATTATTATTAATGATGATGATTTTAAATTACTTTGCTGATAAAGTTTTTCGAGCGTTTACAAATATTCTCGTTGATAGTTCTTATAGATTTATCATTATTATTAATGATGATGATTTTAAATTACTTTGCGGATAAAGGTTTTCGAGTATTTACAAATATTCTCGTTGATAGTTCTTAATGATTTATCATTATTATGATGATGATTTTAAATTACTTTGCGGATGATGTATTTTAAGATTTATCATTATTCATGATAGTTCTGAGATTTTAAATTATTTTGATGATCTTAAAACTTTTTGATGCTTTCATGTTTACAAATATTCTCGTTGATAGTTCTGGCAGATTTATTATTATTAATGTGATAGTGATTTTAAATTAACGCATTAATGTCATTTTCATATTGCATGCATAAATTACATTTTAAAAGATTTTCTTGCAAATAAGCTGTCTAAATCGAATGTTAAAACATTCACTTTCATTTTCATTTTTCTTAAGATCAATGCTGATGAAATCTTCAGCTTAAGTTTTAATTTTTAATTATGAATTTAAATACTGACAACATACGGTTTTTCTCTCTATTAATTATGATATTCATACATCATCTGTCTTGTTATTCCTCACATACATATTAATACAAAATATTAATATTACGCCATTATATGTATGTAATGTATGGGTGTGTGTAGACTGGCATAGCTATACACATCACTAAATATGATGTTTAACTCCCTTTTAGATTCAGAAGTTAAATAGCAGTTAAAATTTAGACTTAGAAAAATGTTCAATAATGATAGACCAGTACATACATTTTAATTAGTAATGGTTAAAAAAAAAAGAAATGAAGAGTTGAAACAACATCTTTCTGGAACATTTATATATGATGAGTACAAATATTTGAAAATTTAACTTCTAATTGTAGAGAAGTTAACAAACATTCATAATTTACCCATACTGATTGCTTTTCTGCTTTTGATTTAGCCTTGTTTTAACCTTTTCAAGATCAAATACATTTTATATACAATAAAATCAAGCTTTCTTATTGTGCTCTTCTTCTGACTTTTCTGCTTGATTTAGGCAATTCATTCCTGACAGCATTTGTTGCAGGAAAGGAGAAAACGTCATCTGAGATCGAACCTGTCGTTGGTTATTTCGGAGTTGATCCTGGACTTAAAACTGGCCATGGTGCAGAGTTGAAAAAGGACAAAGAAGAGGATGATTACAACGCACAAGGAACCAACAACGGATACAGTCCTCTTCTTGGAAACGGTTATGGCGGAGGACTGGGTCAAGGAGTACCCCTTGGTGGAGGCCTTGGAGGATTAGGACCCGTCGGAGGGCTTGGAGGAGGACTCGGAGGAGTAGGGCCTCTAGTTGGTATCGGTCAAGGACTTGGAGGACTGGGAGGTCTAGGAAGAGGATATGGCGGAATAAACCCGGGAGTTGGTCTTGGAGGACTTAATGGATTGGGAGGACTAGGTGATTTGGGATATGGAACAAATCTTGGACAAGGACTCGGTGGATTAGGAGCTCAGGGAGGTCTTGGGAGAGGCTATGAACCAGGCCTGGAGACCCTGGAACTGGGCCAGTATGGTCTTGGTGGGCTGGCTACAGAAATGGTCTGAAGTCCAGGGTGGTGAGTTACAGGAAATGATCTTCAAGGGCTAGGTGGTGCTGGATATGGAAATGGTCTTCAAGGTCCAAGTGAGCTGTTATGGAAATGGTCTTCACACCAGTAGGAAATGTCCCTGAAGGTCCCAGGAGCTGGTTAGTGGAAATGGCTCCATGCCCAGGGCGGCAAATGGTCTTCAAGGTCTTGGTGGATACATGGGAAAATGGCTCTTCGTCTCAGGCGGCAATGGTCTTCGTCTGGCGGAGCTGGTTTGAAATATCTTCAAACCAGGTGAAAATGGCTCAGCGCGGTCTAGGTGGTCTTGGTCTAGGAAATGGTCTCGCTGTCTAGGTGGAAATGGCCTTCAAGGTCTAGGTGGAAATGGCCTTCAAGGTCTAGGTGGTCTTGGTTATGGAAATGGTCTTCAGGGTCTGGGAGGGCTTGGTTATGGAAATGGTCTTCAGGGAGATCTAGGAGGAGCTGGTTATGGCAATGGTCTTCAGGGTGGTCTAGGTGGGGCTGGTCTTGGAAATGGATTGGGCAATGTTGGCTATGGATCAGATCTTGGAAATGGCCTAGGAGGTGGACTCGGTGGTCTTGGCCTTGGAAACGGTCTTGGCACAAACCTTGCACCTGGTTATGGGGTAGGTCTAGGTAACGGACTCGGAGGTGGCTATGCCCCAGGCGTGATTGGCAGTGGTTATGATGGTGGTCTTGGAGGAAGGGACCTTGCTGGAGCTGGATATGGACCAGGTCTTGGTGCTGGGCTAGGTGGGGTTAACCAGGGTGATAATGCTTATGCCCCAGGACTTCTAGGTGGACAAAGTGGAGTTGGATATAGGCCAGATTCCAAAGATGGTCAAATTGGAGGCGGTGATGAGGGCGGATTAGGACTCGGATCTGGTTACGGTAATCGCTTAGGCCGTTGAAGATAGGGATTTTATGGTGCCATGTATAAATGGAAGCTCTTCCAAGTGATTTTGCTGCTCAAAGGATACAGAAATTATAAGAATGGTATTCATGCATTCAGAAAACAAGGGCGACCAGCTTATGGCCTTATTAGATTTTACCTCTTCAGTGTCAGGAATAGACATATCAACAATTCTCAACCTAAGATGTACCTCAGCAAGTCTGTCTGCTTGAATATCATTTTTACTTTCTTGACTCTTGTAAAAATTTATTAGTCCATATGATGTTCTTAGAAATCTATAGAGAATATATTGTATAATTTTATAGCATGATAAAAAAGGAAAAAATAAAGATATTTTGTATAATGAGCATTGAAACGTGTTTTGTTTCTTACCCTGAATGGTAAATCTTAAACGTTTTGTTAAACAACTAAAGTGAGATGAAAAGATATTTCGAAAGTGAAAACTTGTGTAAATGTGGGAAAATTCTTACGCATAAGAACATATAAACAGTAATATACACCACACACACACACACACACACAATCACACACACACACACATATATATATATATATATATATATATATATATATATATATATATATATATATATATATATATATATATATATATATACGCAAGAATATTGGTGTTTTTCGTAAATATACAACTCCAGCCAGTAAATTATGGCATGCCACTTTTTCGGATTATACTGTACATTCTACAGACTTACATCTGTAGGTTTAATATACTGTATATATATATATATATATATATATATATATATATATATATATATATATATATATATATATATATATATATACATATATATATTATGTGTATATATATTCATTGCAAGCATTCCCTTTAGTGGTATCAATAATTTTCTTGCAAAAGCCTGTCGATTCTCGAGACGCATGAGAATCGGAGAAAACTCCGATATATGAAGATTCCTGCACGAAATGTACTGATGCCGCTAAGGCAACTGCTTTCAACGAAAATTGTTTTTAGTAAAACTATGAACTATAAATGTATGTGTAGCTCTAAAGGTCTAAAATTGTTTTGAATGAAGAAATATTCCTCTCTCTCTCTCTCTCTCTCTCTCTCTCTCTCTCTCTCTCTCTCTCTCTCTCTCTCTCTATATATATATATATATATATATATATATATATATATATATATATATATATATATATATATATATATATATATACATATATATATAATCATTAAGCTACAAATATCGTTTAATATCCAACTCACGCTATTCCGGGAATATCCCGGAAGAGGAATTTTTAATTGACAATTCCTGAAGTAGCGTGAACTGGACATTAAACATTTTTAGCTTAATGATTTATATATATATATATATATATATATATATATATATATATATATATATATATATATATATATATATATAGAATATTCCTTCATTCAAAACAATTTTAGTCCATTTAGAGCTAAATTTACTCCTGGGCAATGCCTGGGCAATGCCCGACACTGCCTTACAACAAGGGCCCGCGCAAGTACAAGGCTGGCTTAATCTAGAAAAATAAGCTGACATACTCCAATTGCAATATTGTTGCTTTATGTGTGTGTGTGTATTATTTATATATTCAGATATATACATACGTATATATTCACGACCCTTTTATATGTTTAGTTTAAGCTACGTTTTCATGCTAGATATATTGCAAATTTTGATTATTTCTTCATAGTATTAAGGGGTTAAATGAAAAATCTCTCGTGTTTGGCGATGCAACATATTGTATTTTTTTTATGCTGAAAACGGTTTTTAATATGGAGAGAACAAAGGTTTAACCCGAGAAAAAAATATATGGCGATGACTTTTTTTTTTTATTTATGCACAAACCATGTAAAAACAAAGAGCTGATTATAGCTCAAAACAATTAATCCCTGACCTACATCTCCAAAAACATTTTTTGAAATGTTTCATTTATTCATAATTGCGTTCACGTATGACATAGGCAATCAGCCACATATGCGCAGTGTAAAAAAAAAAAAGGAATTATCATTTAACTTTCAAAGACAACAGTTAATCATATTGTCATTTGCATAATATTTTAATTTGGCCGCTTTGATAATTCTCGCTAGTGGGAGTATTTATAGATATTGCGCTATTACAAAATTTTCGTCCGCGTTTCTTTAACATAAAATATTAATCAATAAACTAATGTCATGATATATACAGTATATAATTTATATATATATATATATATATATATATATATATATATATATATATATATATATATATATATATATATATATATATATATATATATATATATATATATCTGAATATATACATAAAAATATACATAAAATATATATATATATATATATATATATATATATATATATATATATATATATATGTGTGTGTGTGTATACATACAGTATATATATATGTATATATATATATATATATATATATATATATATATATATATATATATATATATATATATATAATACTCCAGAAAATACAAATTCACTGCCTAAACATTATTACTTCCCAAGAGGACCTCAATGAAACAGAAGGTTCAAAAATGGAGATTTTCGATTCCAAACTTTCGGAGGCCTGTCTGCCTCCATCTTCAAGGGACTAAACAATCATGTTTGTGCGTGTGAATTGCTTATTGGTGTAAATCTACTTTGTTTAGGTTTTCCATTTTAGATAGCCAGAACCTAGATCAGTTTTAGTTTATTATTAAAATCCACCAATATCCTAACGCCTTCGAGTGACAACCTGGATGAATTCTTGACACTCAGCTGGTCCGCTTGTATGGTCGCTAGTGTCGTTACCTCCCGCTCAGATGTCGCGAGTTCGCTCCTCCCCAAGGTGATGAATAAATCACTGGCTCTGTATCATGATCAGTTACTGCCGCAGTGTGGGGTCTGCGGTGTTAGGCTGGAACCAACATTCTTTGGGAGCTTGAATTTCAAGTCCGTGGTGTGCTTGTTCCATGTGAATAGGTTTCATCTACCGAAATATAATAATAATAATAATAATAATAATAATAATAATAATAATAATAATAATAATTAGTCTAAAGACTAGGAATGTGACCAAAGAATAGGTGAGCCTAGTCTTAGGTAGGTGTTCACGAGAGTCTAGGTATGTGACTCAGTGGTTTAATCATTCGGCTTTTTCTTTGTTATAATAGAAATAAAATTCTCAAAAGGTTTGCTGTCTTTAATCATTAAAATCTCCATTGGTAATGAACGTACAACTGGCTCTGCAAATTTTTCTAGATATTAAAATCACTGTGGAAATCCTTCATTTTAATAATAATAATAATAATAATAATAATAATAATAATAATAATAATAATAATAATAATAATAATAGTATTGTTGAAAAAAAATGGAGCATCAGTCGAACTGATTTTATATTAAATGTTTTGAATTTTACGTCTAATAATAATAATAATAATGAATAATAATAATAATAATAATAATAATAATAATAATAATAATAATAATAATAATAATAATAATAATAATAATAATAATGATAATAATAAACCTCCGTTTGGGACCAGTTTCCGATCGAATCACGATCTTTAAATGCACTGAGTTCGAATCTTGAAACCTCAGTTCTGAATTACATTCCTTAATTTGAGTTAACGCTACAATAACGAAGGTGTTCTTCCTATAATACATGAAATTACGAAATGATCTCTTTACACCGCGAAATAGCTTCCTCATTGATTCCGCACAATGCGGTTATATCACCACCAGCAAATGGTTCCATTTAAGGTAAATAACGCCAAGCTAAACTATGATCTCAATGGGCGAGCAGTAAACAGTTACGAAGACCTTCGCTTTTTTTTATATGAAATTGTTCGGTCACGGTAGGAAGCAATACGTCTGAAATGCAGTGGCCAATATCCTATCCGGGAAATGGCATTCATTGTTGTTAATAATGATATCATTTGTATTGCTGTTCGCTGTCATTGTTACCGTTTGTTAGTTCCACGTCTGTGAGGTTCAGCGTATTAGACAGATACAGATTTTATACCTAGAAAGAAATATAGTATTTTTACGTGTGTATCACAAGACAAAGGACCTTAACGGAAATTCCAGAACGTTTTTCTAAAAAGAAGTAAACACAAAAATATAAAAAGTCTTGGATATTCCATCAGGAGAAAATCTGATGACGTGAGCTTCAATTTATTGGAAGGTATACAAATTTTATACCTAGAAATCAATATAGTATCCTAACGTCAATATCACAATACAAAGGACCTTAACGGAAGTTCCACAACGTTTTTCTAAAAGGAAATAAAATAAAAATTCAGTCTCGGAAAATCCCTCAAATAAAAACCTTTATGATGTGAGCTTCAGTTTATCGTTATGGATTTTATACCTAGAAAGAAATATACTATTTCAACGCGGATCTCGCAAGGCAAAGGACCTAAATGGCAATTCCACAACTTCTTCTAAAAAGAAATAAGAATAAAAAAAAAAAAAAAAAAAAACCGATGACAGACTTGCCAGCCCGAAACGCCCCAAAGTGGACCACGCCACTTTTCGTGTCACCTCCGAAGTCCGAGAGATCAAGAGCAAACAAAACCACTACAGAAGAACTGGAATGATTTGGGAGCCTGGCGCCTCTTCTCTGCGTGTGGACGTTTAACTAAATCTTGAACAAGAGCGTCAGGTAGGTATTCTGCAGCGTGACAGGAGGAATGGAATGTTTTGTATATACATACATACATACATACATACATACATACATACATACATACATATATATATATATATATATATATATATATTATATACATATATATATTTGTGTGTATGAATGTGTGTACTTGTTTGTGTAAACATTACGTTTGCATGTTTTCATGTCATAAGAAATTTGTGTCTATGTATAAATTAAAGTTTTCTACATCAAATTCCTTTACTATTTCATGACACTCCCATTAAAAATAGGATAACGATAAAATTTATAAATAAAATCAAACAAATAATCTAGGATCATGTTAGGAACGACATATTATTAATTGCCTCCCTAACAGTAGTATAAACTAATGATTAAAGATCCCGTTAACAATGACATTATTATTTGCCTGCATCTGCATATATATATATATATATATATATATATATATATATATATATATATATATATATATATATATGTGAGTGCAGTGTGTGTGTGTGTAAAGTTTCATATCACGATATCACCCAGACCATTTTAACACCAATAATTCCAGAATGCACCAAGCACGAATTAAAAAAAAATAACTATGCAGCAATAACCTGAAAATAAAACGTAATGACTAATTCGCGTGAAACCCCACAACCGCAACAATAAGCAGACGCGAGCACGATATGTTTTCCCGACTTCACCAGACGTATCGCGACGGTTGACGGGAGAAGTGACTGGAGAACCTTCCCAAACAAAACATGCTCCACTGTCAGCTAGCCATTTTTTCACCCTCCCAAAGCACCACTGAAAAGTGCTAATCATTTCCTGAAAGACGACGGGTGGCCTGCTCAATAATCTCAGCTGGCTCTATAGATGCGGGACGAGGGTGCTGCATACGCTTTTGTGAAGGGTATATATAAGCTGGTAATCCTCCCACGCGCTGCCATATTGCGCCCCGTTTCCAGAGAGGAAGATCACCTGGGATGATCAAAGCATTGGTGAGAGTCCGTATTTCTTTTGGTTCTGGTCTTCTCTGGTGCCTCTTCCATAATCTTACTGCTTTAATCTTAAATGTTATTCAGTTTTAAATGATAGACTGCTGTTAGCCAGGCAAGTGATAATCTGTCATTGTTAACGGGACCCTTAATTATTTGTTCGATTTGATTTATAAATTTTATCATTATCCTATTTTTAATGGAAGTATCATGAAACAGTAAAGCAATTTTATGTAGAAAACTATACATTTATAGATACACGCAAATTTCTTATGACTTATGAAAACATTTACAAAATTAATGTTTACACAAACAAGAGAAGGGTATATATACACACAATATATATATATGTGTGTATAAAACATTTACAATAAAAATCGAAAATTAAAAAAAAAATCACCAATACTAAAACATAAAGGGAAACTGGACGATTCCACATTTTAGAGCAGGTTTTAATTTTCTTATATAAAAAGATTCTCCTAATCTAACACCATTTTCAACTATACTTCCAAATATGATATTAAAATCTTCAGTATTTATTACATTAATACTGCAGATCTCATAGCAGTGATCCCTTATGGCTGAGTAAAAGGCTTTGCCAACGGTCTCCCAGTCCCACAACTCACCCCCTTATTATCATGGAATCTGAAATACAAAGTTTTAATAGATGAGCCAACGTGCACTAGATAGCACTGAAGACCAACATATTTGTATACGATTCCCGTTTGTAAGAGGGTGGCAATTTTTAGTTTTCTTTGAAAGAAAACTATTGCGCCGGCCTTGACTGTCCGTCCGCACTTTATTCTTTCCGCACTTTTTTCTGTCCGCACTTTTTCTGTCTCTCAGATCTTTAAATATTGAGGCCAGAGGGCTGCAAATTGTCATGTTGATCATTCCTCCAGTCATCAAAAATACCAAATTGCAGCCCTCTAGCCACAGTAGTTTTTTATCTATTTAAGGGTGAAGGCGCCATACTGTGCTTCTGGCAACGATATATGATAGGCCACAGCCGGCAGTGATTAGTTTCATGGGCTATATTCTGCAGCATTATACCGAGACCACTGAAAGATAGACCTGTTTTTGCGGCCTTGATTATACGCTGTAGCGGCTGGCCAGAAAACCTGATTGCGCCAAAGAAACTTCAGCGCATTTTTTCTTGTTCTTTATGGCTAACAAAATTCTTGGAAAAACTGCCACGTTCTTATGAATCGGGAACTGTATACAAATATGTATGTCCTCAGTGTCATCTCGTGCACGTTGGCTCACCTATTAAAAAACTGTTTCAGATTCCATGATCATAAGGGGGTGAGTTGCAGAACTGGGAGACCATTGGCAAAGCCTTAATACTCGGCTACAAGGGATCACTGCCATGAGGTATGCAATATTACTGCAAATGTTGAAGATTTGAATATCATATTTAGAAGTATAATTGAAAATGATGTTAGATTAGCAGAATCTCTGTATATAAGAAAATTAAAACCTGTTGTAAATGTGGACTCGTCTAGCTTCCCTTTGGACCTTTAATATTAGTGTTTTTATCAAATTTTCTGTTTTTATTTTTAAACTTTATATATATATATATATATATATATATATATATATATATATATATTTATATTTATATATATATATATATATATATATATATATATATATATATATTATATATATATATATATATATATATATATATATATATATATATATATATATATATATATATATATATATATATATATATATATATTATATATATATATAATGCAAGTGTAGTAATGGTACTTGTGTTATGCCGCTTTTCATTTATATTGTAAAAAATTTGAAAGCTGTTGACAATATTTTCGTTAAACGAAGTGTTCAAAACACGCTTTACATTCATTCCGTGTTTTTTTTATTTATATGTATCTGTGATGAATAAACAACTTTTGAAATGTAATTTGAAGGCAAAAAAATCTTACTTGATATTTATATCACTCTTCTTTTCATTCGTCCCGCCAACTATAAATGGAAAGAATGAATAGAGATATTTGTTAGCAACAAATCTTATGCATTACAAAAGAACATGAAGCATAGGCGCTTATCTATTATTAACATTTTCACTTTGCTTCAGTAGACATTCCTTCTCAACATTGGTTAATCTGCTTGCCAGTTTTAACTCAAAGGCTTCAATACACTGCTTTCCAGATCCCCCTACTGATGGCAGCTTTTGTGGCAGCTGCAGAGCAGAAACGCTCCGCTGACCCAGAGCCAGGTATTGCCCAAGGACTTGGAGGCTTGAGCTATGGACCGGGTCTCGCAGGCGGATTAGGCTATGGTTTAGGCGGAGGACTTGGCCAAGGGGGTCTTGGAGCCGGAGGACTAGGCCATTATGGTGGTCTTGGAGCTGGGGGGATTGGCTACGGTGGCCACGGAGCTGGAGGACTAGGGTATGGTGGGCTTGGAATCGGAGGAATAGGTCAAGGCGGTCTTGGAGTAGGAGGACTTGGCTACGGTGGTCTTGGACTTGGAGGTCTCGGCTTAGGCCTAAACGGTGGCTATGGCGGTGGGTATGGAGGGTATGGAGGTCTCTTGAGTGCTGGTAACTATGCTAATGGATACAGCCATTCCAGTGGATACAATCACGGGAGCCATATTGTCAAAGCTTTTGACGGGAAAGGCGGTGTTGTTAATGCCCATCACAGCATAGGCAAGCGTAGTGTAAATCCTGAGCCTAGAATCGGCCATGGTGTTGGAGAATTTGGCTATGGTCCTGGAACTGGAGGACCCTAAGGAGGTCTTAGGCATGGTGGCCTTGTGGTGGAGGACTTGGATATGGCTTAGGTCTTAACGGAAGATTTGGAGGCCCTGGTGGTCTTTCGGACGCTGGTATCTACGCCAACGGATACAGCCATTCGTCAGGATATCATCACGGAAATCATATTGGCCAAGGATAAGGAGATCTTGGCGGTTGCTTAAATGCTCAAGCTACCAGCAGACGTAACCTTTCTCTAAATCGTTATTCCTAAAAATAATATATGATATTTACGATCTCAGGTGTTCCTAATAAATTTAAAGTTGCTCGATACGAAACTAAGCTTTTAACAAAACATTATCACTTGTTCTCGTTTATATAATGGTTGTAGCAATCCAAAAATAAAATATTGTTAAGAATGAATGTCAGTTTTTTATTTTCCCCAAAATCAGAAAAGAAGATGATGAATTTTCCCAGAGTTAATCCAAGGGTTGATTTGATATCAGCATATCTTAAACTTTTTTTTTATTTTCACTGATGACGAGAGATTCCTGTTGGGAAGGAATGAATCATTTTTAAAACCTACGGATAAAGGGGGTGACGTAACATATGGTTGCTTATAGCTTTGACACAGTTCAGCTACGTACAAAAAAAAAAAAAAAAAAAAAAAAAAAAAAAAAAAAAATATATATATATATATATATATATATATATATATATATATATATATATATATATATATATATATAGACAAGCTTTTATGCTTCAGATAATTTTCATGGTGAGTTTTTTTTTTTAGCTTTATTCAAGCATACTGACAACAAGTTATGCTTTATTTTTTTACATTTATGTGATACAGTTGTTAGATATCGCGTCCAAATCGTCTGAAATAAGTATAAAATTGTAATATAAAAATTATATTATTGTAATGCGCATCATCATACAGTCCTCTGTGAATGCCATACATAAGCTTTCAGCTAAAAGAAGTTAGGAGGAATACGCATTTAGTAACTCCAAGCAATTTATGGTGTCCAAGGCCATGCACCCTAATTGCTCTCTCCTCAACTGACGTTAGAAAACGACGTTCCAGCGTTCCATGGTCAAGATTTCCAGACACAGGCAGCATTTACTGGTTGAGTGAGGAGAAGTATAACTGTTCGCGATTTAGGAACACCTTATTTTTTTTTTTAAGATTTACCTTTTTTTTTTGTCCCAAAGGTAAGAGCATAGTTTTTCTTAAACAGCAGTGAGAATATACATCTTTTTTTGCTTCAACAGGTTCCTTAGACTTCCTTGGATCTTCATGGAACTTAGCAATATCAAAGTGGATCTATACAGAAAGGTTTGACATGCAGGTGACCCTTGTTTACAAGGCCGTTTGGTGTCTACTTACAATCCACCATGAAATAGCTGTAGAAGGATATTTCCGGCAACTTCTAGGGAGGAGTTATTGAAATTTTAGTATACCAGTTTGATATTGCTCGTTGGATCACATTCAGTCACGTTTTGGTTCCAGAATTTTGTGATATCAGGCAGTGATTTATGATATATTTTGTATAATAATTTATTTTTGATTTTAGCACGTTTAAATCTGAATGCAGGGTCGTTTGGTTTTTAATTAGCATGTCCCAGTTTTTGAAAATTATTTTGATGTATTTAGTGTGAGTTCTAATAATATTAAATTCATATGTTCGATGCTGTATCGTCTAATTCTTCCAATTCCTTTGCCGGAGATGCAATTATTGTTACTATTATACAAAAGAAGCAAAAATTTATTTGAAAAAGCCTTAAAATCTTTTAAGTTGCAAAGCATGCTTCTGTAATTCACAACACCTTCGATGACTAAAACAAGGACAGCAACAAACAAATAACTCAATAAACAAATGAACATATACATGCAGTACACGAATAACAATACATGTCAGATAAGTTAACAAAAATGTGTACTGTAGCCTCTTCTAAACGTATCAACTTCATCATCAGTACTACTAGGAAGACAACTTCTCAAGTTAACAGTTAAAGGCATGAATTACATTTGTGACTAGATGTTGCGATTACGTGGCATCTTCACAAAATGTGGATGATGATTTTCTGGAAGTAAGTTGCACGCACCAGTTCCTAAGAGTCAGACACAAAAGGTACCCATAAAAGGCCCTTATTAAAACTGAGCTTGTGGAATAAATCAAAGCGGATGTCTCCAGCCGACAGTCTAAACAACAAATGTTATTGTTCAGCATAAATTTAAAGTCGTTTCTGAAATCAATATGGCATTGCAGTGACTATGGTCGTCAACCCCAAAAGAAGCAGCCTATTTTGTGACATACAGAGGGAAGAAAAGTATGTGAACTCACACTATCTTCTGTATAAATACAAGAAATTTACAGACAACCACTCTATTTTTGGATATTTATAAGTGATACATTTTTAAGTCCTGTGAAAAATTCTACCTGGATCATCTCGACCCCATCTTTCAAGGTCATCAAGAATTGGGTTGAGTCAAGGCCACCGGTGGTCATGGTCGAGTCCCTTAAAGGAAGCAAATTGCTGACTTCTCAGGATGAAAATGTCAAGTAGATGGAAAGCTTCAAATGCCCACTGCAGTAGCCCATCTTTATTATTAAGTTTAGTTAACAGTTTCCACAGCTAATTGCAGGTACTTAAAAAAATACTCGAGAGGATTTATCTTTCAAATTGTTATATCTGCTTCTAAAGTATTGTGTGATTTAGTAGATTACATAAATTCTATTTTTGAATTGGCATTTTTGCCTCTGTTTGAAGTTCTGTTTTTCTAAGTGCTTCACCGTTTGCTTCCTTCCGTAATAGAAGGGAATCTTAGGAAACTCGCCAGAGTAATGGTGCCTACCTCCCATACTCTTTTTCTCATTGGTTAGTTCTATCTCATCCCTTTGGCTTTGGAGAAGGAGCCACATTACAGTTTTGCCATCCATAATCGTCAGTTACTATGGGTAGGTGACAATCTATTTTGAAATCTTCCGGCTACTATTCATTTCCTAAGGCTTGAAATATTTCATCTTTTTTTGTAGATTATTCCCTCTTAGTTTTCTGTAAAAGAAAGCTATTGTGCCGGCTTTGTATGTCCGTCCGCACTTTTTCTGTCCGCCCTCAGATCTTAAAAACTACTGAGGCTAGAAGGCTGCAGATTGATATGTTGATTATCCACCCTCCAATCATAAAACATACCAAATTGCAGCCCTCTAGTCTCAGTAGTTTTTATTTTATTTAAGGTTAAGTTAGCCATAAGCGTGAGTCTGACAACGATATAGGACAGGCCACCACTGACCGTGGTTAAAGTTTAGTGCGCCCGCGGCTCAGACCACCGAAAGATAGATCTATTTTCGGTGGCCTTGATTATGCGCTGTAGCGGCTGTGCAGAAAACCCGATTGCGCCGTAGAAACTCCGGCGCATTTTTCACTTGTTTTCCTCGTCCTTTATTTTCTTGCTTTCTTCAGGAACGGTCTACATGCTGATGGAGCGGAAGTGCCATCAACCTCTGGATTCAGCAAAAGATTAATAAATGAATGTTCCAGCAAGAAGTCGATATCACAGCTTAGGATATTAGAAGGTCATTTCCTTTGTTCCCAGTTGCTTCCAATGTCAGTGACATATATTTCATATTAGGGTTGTGGCTTTGCTCACTGAGTTTATTGGATAACAGCGGATATGGAGGACGATATAGTTACATACCTTTCAGACAGGTGTATATAAGCTCAAATCATCACGCAAACGAAGTATCCATCGCCAGCTCTTCAGGCAAAGAACGCCTTCAATAATGAAAGCATTGGCGAGGGAATATACTCGGAGAGAGAGAGAGAGAGAGAGAGAGAGAGAGAGAGAGAGAGAGAGAGAGAGAGTACAATTTCAGTTCATCTTGTGGGTCTGGGGTCTTTTACTGCATTTTCCTTGTTCTTTGCACATAATTACAAAATTCATTCATTTCTGATCGTATGCGGGAGAGCAGTTTACCTGTCGATGAAAATGCTATAGTTATAAATATAATCATTTTCTAATTATTGTTAATGTTATTATTATTATTAATACAGTTTTTTATTTCTGATCGCATGCAGGGGGCGGAAGAGCAGCTTACCTGTCGATGAAAATGCTATAGCTATTAATATAATCATTCTCTAATTATTGTTAATGTTATTATTATTATTACAGTTTTTTGTTTCTGATCGTATGCGGGGGCGGAGGAGCAGCTTACCTGTCGATGAAAATGCTATAGTTATTAATATAATCATTCTCTAATTATTGCTAATGTTATTATTATTATTACAGTTTTTTTAATCGTGTTGTCATGAAATACATCGCTAATAATTCTAAACCTTTCTATTTTTGTACTCCATGAAATTATTGCTCAACAAAAACTTTGTTTACTTTGAGAGTGAAAACTTCAAGAAAACAGATAACAGAAACACACACGGATATGGATAAATAGGTACATATATTCACGTCCATCATATGAAATTTTTGTTCCTAAAAGCTACCAAAATCTATAGGGTATTCTTGAAAAAATACTTGAATATTAAATTTTTTCTCATGGACGGTCATCTCTCTTTCTCTCTCTCTCTCTCTCCTCTCTCCACGCACACAAATACATAAATATGTATAAATATACATATATTAGTATGCATATACATACATAATTTATATATATGTTTATATATATATATATATATATATATATATATATATATATATATATATATATATATATATATATATATTCAATTATTTTTAAACTTCAGAGAGTTAACTAGAGTATAGAATATTTCTAAATAATACATATAATACATTCCTCTTAACTATTAGACGAAATAACTCCTAGAATATTTTAAGCACAAAGCAAATACATCCAGTTGGAACGTATAATCTAAACTTATTTAACACGTTCATATAGTCAAATAGTATCAGTGAAGAATACCACCTGTTATACAGCTACGTGATTTATTTGTCAAGTGATCTTTATACAAGGATTCTTAAGTTTCTACTTCCTTTTCAGGTCACGCTGGTGCTGGTAGCTTTCGTAGCTTCAGACCCCGTAGGGTGGCAGTCCCTTGGTCCCTAGCTGCAACCCCTTTCATTCCTTTTACTGTACCTCCATTCATATTTCTCCCATCTTACAATCCACCCTCTCCTAACAATTATTTCACAGTTCAACTGCGAGGTTTTCCTCCAGTTACACCTTTCAATTTCCTTTCCAGCACTGAATGACCTCATAGGTCCCAGTGCTTGGCCTCTGGCCTAAACTTTGTTCCATTCCATTCCTTAACTGCTGAGCAGAAACGCTCTGCTGATCCAGAGCCAGGCATCGTCCTTGGACTTGGAGCCCTGGGTTATGGAGCAGGACTTGATGGCGGATTAGGCTATGGAGCAGGTCTTGGTGGAGGCTTAGGATACGGCTTAGGACTGGGTGGAGGAATAGGCTAGGGGTTAGGATTCAATGGTGGTTTTGGTGGCTATGGTGGCCTCTTGGATGCTGGTAGCAACGCAAATGGCTACAGCCACTCCAATGGATACAATCATTGAAACTTCATTGGACAAGGCATTGGTGCCCATGGAGGACTGCGCTCGTGGTCACCTGACTGGAAAACGTAGCGTAGATCCGAAGCCCAGTCTAGGTTATGGAACTGGTGGCATTGGGTATGACAGTGCTGGAGCTGGAGGACTTGACTATGGTGGTCTTGGTGTTGGAGGACTTGGCTAAGGTGGTCTTTGCACTGGATGACTTGGCTAAGGTGGTATTGGCACTGGATGACTTGGCTATGGTGGTCTTGGCACTGGATGACTTGGCTATGGTGGTCTTGGCACTGGATGACTTGGCTACAGTGGCATTGGCACTGGATGGCTTGACTATGGTGGTCTTGACACTGGATAACTTGGCTACAGTGGCATTGGCACTGGATGACTTGGTTATGGTGGTCTTGGCACTGGATGACTTGGCTACAGTGGTCTTGGCACTGGATGACTTGGCAACGTGGTGGGTCACTGGATGACAGCATGGTGGTCTTGGCACTGGATGACTGGCTTAGTCTTTCAGTGGACTTGGCTATGGTGGTATTGGCACTGGAGGACTTGGCTATGGTGGTCTTGGCACTGGAGGACGACAGCTATGGTGGCCTTGGCACTGAGGAGTGGCACTGGAGGACCATGGTGGTCTTGGCACTGGAGGACTTAGCTCGGTGGTCTTGAAATCAGTGGTCTTAGCTATGGCTTAGAATTCAAAGTTGATGGCGGAGGATATGGAGGTTATGGTGTTATGGTGCTCATAATTCAAGCCAATGGATACAATCAATCCAGCGGATACAATCATGGGAACCATATTACTAAAGCCTTTGACAGGAAAGGTCAATGTTCCTGGAATTGAAGGTAGTGCAGATCCTGAACCTGGAGTAGGTTATTGACCAGGCTATGGTCCTGGAATTGAAGGACTTGGCTATGGTCCTGGAATTGGAGGACTAGGCTATGGTCCTGGAATTGAAGGGCTTGGCTAAGGTCCTGGAATTGGAGGACTTGGTTATGGTGGTCTTGGAATTGGAGGACTAGGCTTTAATGGAGGATTGGTGGTGGATACCGTCGGTATGGCAGTCTCTTAAGTGCTGGTGATTATGCCAGTGGGTACAGCCATTCAACAGGATATAATCACGGAAATTACACCGGGGACAGGGATTTGGAGGTCTCGGGGGTGTTTCAAATGCCCACATTGCTGGCTAACATAACCTTTTGCCTTGCAAAACTACCGGATATTGTAGCACTTCTTAGGATCTTCTCAGCTGTTCCTGGCAAGGCACTATTTTATAACCGAAGCTTTCAAATAACTCAGTTTAAAATATTGTATATGATATGTACAGCTCGTCTAAAAATATCATTTGTATACGTATAACTGCTAGTTTTTATATCCCCAAATGAAAAACATTTACAAAATTAATTTAATTGAAATTAACAAATATATTCGTCGAAGGATGTTAATTCAAGTTAAAGCAAACCAAATAATAACAAATCCAAATATCGTCGGTTTTAGTCTATATATGATTCATGATTATTAATAGTTCAAGTATATAAATCACTGACGATAACAGTGCTTATGACAAACTCATTGTTCCAGACTTTTATAGGTCATACCATCCGTTGTCTTTTTTTCATCGATATTTTGAATAGAAGGGATACCTAAATGGGTTCAATTTTTCAGATAAAAGTAGCTAAGAGCGATACATAAACTCAAGATAAAAAATCTTTATAGAATGATTGTAAAAAAAATCTTGCCCATAGACATGTGGATGAACGAAGTATGATTTAACTAAGAATTGATAAGGTATTTAGATCCAAAAACAGCTTTCCTTTAAATCCTACAAAGATATAGTTGAGGAGCTTCTATTTAATAGCAGCTCATTTTGTTGCCTCCTTTTGATAACACCCTCCAGATTACCGGAAATGAAGTTGCGCAGTGTCTGTTCCAAATTGTTTTTGAGTGTTGATTGCAAGTTATAAGCCCCTCCACTGATTTATGATCCTGTATATGAATATCTTGAATCAAAACACATTAACTTCACGATTTAGTTGTCAGAGGACAACGTACTCATTTTATTCACAGCACTGCATAAACGATTACAGACAATGCTTCTAAAATGTGATTTTATTGGCATAATCAACAATGAATTTTATAATTCTGAATATTTGACGAGCCTGGTTGGTACCTACGAAGCCGAGCTTTCTTTTTCACACTACTTGAAAAATGTATCATCTGAAACAGCTCATGGGGCTTCCTTGTATCAACAGAGGTACTGTAACAACGTCACATCCTTCAGATTTTTTGTTCGATCAAAATAACTCGAAGAGGTTGTTTTCTCTTTCCTAACAGTTCTTATTACGATTTCATTCTTGCCAAAATAATCTTCTAGGTCGTCTTCCATTGATGCCTTCAATGCCTGGAACCCCAAGACTGGAGTAGGTTACTGCACATACTATTAAGAAGATACATTATTACACTGCCCAGTACTAGTAGTTTTTCAAACTATTTACCGTAAAACTGAGGTGTGATCGTCTGCACTGCCCAATACTAGACAGTTTTTCATACCACCTATCGCAAAACTGGGTCGTGATTGTACTGGTTGTGTAATAAAAAATCTGTAATTATAATTAAATGAGTCATGCACCAATGCCTGTATTTTATGATTCGGTCTGTTTTTGACATGTGCACTAAAGACTCTACTCTTTAAGAAATGTGATGAAATGGCCCCCCCCCCAAAAAAAAAAAGTCTTGACGGCAAGCTCCGCCCGTTAGGGACGTTACGTACTGTCCCGAAACCCGGATGTTTTAAAGAGCGCTAAGCAATTCAGATTCTCCTCAGATAATACAGCAATTACAAAAATACAAAATTTCTCCAGAACTACTTTAAATAGTACAGAGAATCAATTAGCGTAATCTACGTCATTCACTTACGATAAACAGGTAAAAGTTACATTTTTATGCCACTACTTCCTGTGTATGAAAGAAATGTTAATTTAACTTGAATTCGAACTATAAATAGCACTGGAAAGTAGTAAATGAATAATGTGAATAATAGCTAAATGGTGTGTCCGTCTGTGACAGTGACGTGGTATAATATTTTGTTGGTGTTTTTATGTTAAATTACACATGATGTCCTTACGGGTTCCAGAAAACCACTGGGCGGCACATTTTCGGGATTTCCACAAGAAAATTAAATGTCGCTATAAATATATGCACACACATACATAAACAAAGCTACATAGAACATAAAACACACACACACACACATATATACACATATATATATATATATATATATATATATACATATAATATATATATGTATGCATATATACATATATATGTGTACATGTGTGTGTGTGTGTGTGTGTGTATGTTTGTATATGCTCCTGGTCAACGACAAATGTGTTTATGAAATCCGGAAACTCGCTGTGAGTACGTAGCAACAACCTGATATCATTCTCTCGTCGAGAATAAGGATTGCCTTTCAGTAAACAAAAAATCTATTGTTAATCCTCTCTCTGTGTTACCTTAACCCCTGCTTAGATCATCCATACAGAAACCGCAGTAATTATAGCTGTTGGTGATATTCATGAAAAATTATATAAAAAAAAAATCGTTAAGCTAAGAATATTAATCTTTAAAGCAATTTTGAAATCCATTCCTCAAGAATGACGCTATGAACTCCTGAAGTACGTGTATGTATATTTTCGAACTATATACATCTCAAAAAAAGCTTTCTTATAGTTTCGAAACCCCGAATTGACGTCATGCTCTTGGGGTCAGAAACCTTTCTCTAGGACTTTCGGTCTCAATATCCTTCTTCTTCTTCTTCTTCTTCTTCTTCTTCTTCTTCTTCTTCTTCTTCTTCTTCTTCTTCTTCTTCTTCACGAATAGACGTTATGTGCTTGGGGTCAGAAACCCTTCTCTAGGACTTTCGGTCTCAATATCATTCTTCTTCTTCTTCTTCTTCTTCTTCTCTTTTTGCTGCCTTGTGGATTCCGTCCACTCGTCCGAAATCAGTAACCATCCAGGAAATCATTTAATGGTTTCCGGTCTCACGCTTCGCTTTCCCTGTGTCTTCGCATCTCACCTGCTGCGTTCTGATTCAGCACAGTCTGTCACGTTTTACAGAAGCTCTCATTTTTTTCATTTGTTTATTTCTAAGTAATTTCTTCTTCCCGTGATTAAACTCCTTTTCCCATTCTTGATTAGACCGTGATTTGTCTCTGTCAGAAGACACGATCGTTAATTTTGTGCTTACATGTCGTTAGTGTTTGTCGGCGTTCTTTCTTTCCTAATACGTAGACGTTGCATATTTACGTTTGTTTATCCAGCCTATAAGTGCATTACGTTTTGAACAAGTCTCCATACTATTTTGTTAGAATACACTCAGATATTTAGACCAGCTTCTTCCTACAGACATTTTGTGGGGTCTTAGCATATAGCATTTTGTGATGTTTTTGTTGAATTAGGAAACTCCATGTCGATATTTTTGTCTTCATCTTTTTCTTATTTTTTTGGCTAAATATTATTTAATGTAATGATTTATTTTGACAAACTGAATGCCCAAATCTATTTATTAATTTTTTACTTGGTGTTGTAACTTATTATAAACCAATTATATGATTCAGTAATTAAGATGGTATTCGATCGCTGACTTGTAACAACATCTCAGTTTATTAATTTAATTCAGGCTTGTCCAGCAGGGACCACAAATTCAAACAGGTAAATCAACTTCTAAAGGTAAAAGAAAATAATGTCTTGGATAGATTTCACGCTTTTTCCTCACTTCAGTTATTTACTCGCTCTTAACAATCATTGGTTGGAACGTGGCCATTATATCTGGGGATACTTAATCTTCTGTTTACCTCCTCGATAGCACTGAATCTATGATAATGCTTTATATTAATAACTGTGCCCTCACTCCTTCTCTAAATACACATTCTCTTTTTTTAATCGCAAATAGATAGATACATCGTCCTTTTTTTACAGGTACTATTTCAGTCGCTTTCCATTAAAACCAATCATTTTCCTTGCCATTTTAGTTTTCTGAAAAGAAAACTTGTCCCGGCTTTGTCTGTCCGTCCGCACTTTTTTCTGTCCACACTTTCTCTGTCCGCCCTCAGATCTTAAAATACTGAGGCTAAAGGGCTGCAAATTAGTATGTTGATCCTCCACCCTCCAATCATCAAACATAGCAAATTTCAGCCCTCTAGCCTCAGTAGTTTTTATTTTATTTAAGGTTAAAGTTAGCCATAATCGTGCTTCTGGCAACGATATAGGGTAGGCCACCACCAGGCAATGGTTAAAGTTTCAAGGGCCGCAGGTCATGCAACATTATACCGAGACCACAGAGAGTTAGATCTGTCTCGTTGGCCTTGATTACACGCTGTAGCTGCTGTACAGAAATTCGACTGCGCCGAAGAAACTCCGGCGCATTTTCTACTTATTCTGAAGATATAAGACATTTACTTTAGTGTAGATACTGGTACATTGTTAAAAAGAACATTTAAAATTTGAAGTGTATCCTTGATTTACACTGAAGAAAGGGTCTTATTTTAACCACATCTTTATAAGAACGTGATAGTTCTTTACAGTCACAGTCTTTAATTTATTTTCTCTTGTTTCTGTCTGTACCGTGACAGAAAATACCAGGATGCACATGAAACCGGACAAAAATATCCCATGGATCTTGCTTGTGACTAAGCTTTAATGACATGCTTAGCATTTGGTCATTATAAACGACATATGAAAAAAAAATTCAATGCCAATGGCACTCAAATTAAAAACGATGGGCGTGGCTCTGCTTACTAATCTTGATTAATTACGCTGCATTGGAGGAGGACACTTATACCTTCAGGCGCAGTTGTATATAAACAGCAAATGTCACCTCAGGTAGTCATATCCTTTGCCAGCTCCTGAGGGAAACATCACCTGGGACGATGATAGCATTGGTGAGAGACATTGTTAGCCATACAAAACCTTACCCAAAAGAGGGTTTGATTCACTTTGACATCAGTCTTCTGGTTCTGTTCTGACCACTAGCGGATCCAGAAAAATTTCATGGGGGCGGCCACCAATTTTCATATACATACATGCATATATGTATACTATATATATATATATATATATATATGTATATAATTTCTTTAATCGATTTTTTACTTTTTTCCCATTTTTATATTCATTTATTTTATTACTATCTTAATCTTCAATATTATTATTTTATTATTATTTTTCATGGGGGGCACGTGCCTAGGTGCCCCCTCCCTGATCTGCTAGTGATTCTGACGTACTTTATTGTAATTTTCTAGACCTACTGTACATACATTTATATAAGTCTGCTAAATTTGTGATGAAGTAGCATTTCAGAGACTGTTATGTTCATGGCATCATTGATTCTCCTATGATTTATTCAAAATAATATTATAATTTAATTATTTTCATTATTTTCATGGTTTCAATGGTAGGAAATTATTTAGAAAACCGATGGTGCAAGGCTTCATATCTCTACAGAAGCATGAAGTTATTTCAGTATATATATATATATATTATTATATATATATATATATATATATATATATATATATACATATATATATATATATATATATATATATATATATATATCTCTATATATATATATACACAGAGAAACAGAAGAAAGACTGACTCGAGGGGCAATGGATCACATATAGTATTAACTCATGTTATTTGTTTTTATATCTTCCTATTCATTTCGAAATTTATTTTGTCGGTACCGCTTACTCTATTATTTTTCTTTCAGATCACGCTACTGCTGGTAGCCTTAGTTGCTGCAGAGCAGAAACGTTCAGCTAACCCAGAGCTCGGAGTCGTCCATGGACTAGGGGACCTGGGTTATGGAGCAGGACTTGATGGCGGATTAGGCTATGGCGCAGGTCTTGGTGAAGGATTAGGCTATGGATTAGGACTGGGTGGAGGCCTTGGTCACGGGTTAGGCTTCAATGCTGCATTTGGTGGTGGGTTTGGGGGCTACGGTGGCCTCTTGGATGCTGGTAGCTATGCAAATGGCTATAGCCACTCAAATGGGTACAATCATGGAAATTACCTGGGGCATGGAATCGGGGCCCACGGTGGTCTCGCTCACAGCCATCTTATTGGCAAACGTAGCGTAGAAGAAACGAGTGTAGGATATGGAACTGGAGAAGCTGGTGGTCAAGGATATGGAAGTGCTGGAGCAGAAGGACTTGATGCTGGCAATGAGGAGCTCAGCTCTGATGGATATGGAGCTGATGAAGCTGGCACTGGTGCTCTTGGAACTGGAGGTCTTGGCTACGGTGGTCTAGGAGTTGGAGGACTTGGCTACGGTGGTCTTGGACCTGGAGGACTTGGCTATGGTGGTCTTGGAGCAGGAGGACTTGGTTACAATGGCCTTGGTGTCGGAGGACTTGGCTACGGTGGTCTTGGACCTGCAGGGCTTGGTTATAGTGGCCCTGGAATTGGTGGTCTTGGCTACGGTGGTCTTGGACTTGGTGGCCTCGGCCACGGTTTAGGATTCAACGGTGCATATGGTGGTGGATTTGGAGGCTATGGTGGCCTTTTTAGTGCTGGCAACTATGCTAATGGATACAGCCATTCCACTGGATACAATCATGGAAATTATCTCACTAAGGCATTTGATGGGAAAGGAGAGGTTGTTCATTCTCATCACAACGTAGGTAAACGCAGTGCAGAGCCTAAACCTGAAGCAGGCTATGGAGCTGGACGACCTGTGTATG
>NC_089749.1:18402661-18430161 GCF_040412425.1 Macrobrachium rosenbergii | reverse complement strand
TTAAATGCAAAAGAATAGTAATACTAATAACTCTTGATTAACAGTGTTTTAAATGGAATAAAGTTAATTTATTTCCTGATAATATTGGGTTTTGATTTAAATAAAACGGTGTTTTAAATAAAACAAAAGTAAGAACTCTGAATTTACCCAGTGTTTTAAATAACAGAGAATAAAAGTGGATTCACCCAGTGTTTTAAATAAAAGAGCAAGTAAAGTTTTAAATAACAGAATAAAAGTGGATTCATCCAGTGGTTGAAATAAAAGAGAATAGAAGTGGAATTACCCAGTGGTTTAAATAAAAGAGAATAAAAGTGGAATTACAATGTTTTAAATAAAGAGAATAGTGATTTAAATGGATTGTTACCCAGTGTTTTTTAAACAAAAAATAAAATTCGAATTATCCAGTGCTTTAAATAAAAGAGAATAACAGTGGATTTACCAAGTATTTTAAATAAAGGATGATATAATTCGAATTACCCAGTGCTTTAAATAGAAGAAAATAAAAGCGGATTTACCAAGCCTTTAAAATAAAAGCGAATAAAGTAATAACTCTGGATTTACCCAGCGTTTTTCCTCGTGGCCAGCACCCCTCATTCTCAACCGTGGTTCTCTCCACTCATTCATTACAGAAATATTTACGGCTTACTTCCCGCTCCTGTGAGGTCTGAGTACATTGCATCGGTTTTTCTTTCTTTTTTTGACACTTTTTCCTTCGCCGTGTCGTTGCGTGCTTGCGCGGTGAATCACATGAATTTGATTCCCAAAATAGACTGAAGAATTTAGCGGGTACAAAAGATATTCGGGTGAGAAAAAGAAGGAATGAATTTTAGGTGTAAGATGGAGTAAATTTAAATACTGTCTCTCTCTCTCTCTTCTCTCTCTCTCTCTCTCTCTCTCTCTGTATATATATATATATATATATATATATATATATATATATATATATATATATATATATTGTTTATTTATTTATTTATTGAGAGAGAGAGATTTATTTATTTAAGGGAGAGAGAGAGAGAGAGAGAGAGAGAGAGAAGAGAGAGAGAGAGAGAGAGAATAGATAGCTACTCTTGTTTTCCCTTTCGATTCAGATAAATGCAAAACTAAAAACTGATAAATGAAAATGAGGACGAAATGGTAATTTTAGGTAAAGTCCCACATCAAGACATAAATGATTCCATACACATTTACTTCCAAAAAAATCCCCACTCCACTTAGCCACGTTAATCATTTGACCACACCCTTTAATAAAGGGGTAAATTCTAGTATCCCTGAATTTTAAACGCAGGGCTAATTACGTTAGCAAGACGATATGTTTATGATAAAAATAATTCTTTATATCTACTAAAGTTTTTCACGGTAATTTCATCCTTCGGAAATCCCACTTAGACCGCATAATGGACAATGACCTTTACTTGAATTCTTGATAAATAATGAGTGATAATATGAAGTATTATTATTTTTTTTGTTACATTTACGAAACCATTTAATTGTTTTAATGAAAAATTGGGTGATTGTAATCATGCTACGATCGTAATTCTAAGGAAGACTAAATAAAAAGAAATGAAAAAATCATCTAATTTTTTTAAGGAAAAATCGTGTTATTATAATCACCTTTTACGATCCAAGTCTAAGAAAGACAAAATAAAAAGAAATGAAAAAAATTATTTAATTTCTTTAATGAAAAATTGTGTTTTTATAATCACCAGCTACTATTGTAATTTTAAGGAAGACTAAATAAAAATAAACGGAGAAATGATTACTTCCTTCTCATTTAGATGATTTTAATAAGCTTGGAAATATGAATTTAAATTTCATCTTTTATGAATTTCCGGGTGATTACAATCGACACCTCTTTCGCTTTTAAAGTAAAACCATTATAGTAATAACAACAATAAATACATGATTATTATTATTATTATTATTATTATTATTATTATTATAATTATTATTATTATATACCAAATAAATTAACATTGTCCAACACGCCTAAACGGACAATGAGCATCAATTCGAAATTTCATAAGCAGACAAAACTAAAAGGAGAGAGAGGAAAGATGAACAAAACTAAAGGAAAGATGCATAACGCTCTGAAATTACATTAAAGATTCTTAACAAACATAGGAACAGTTCTCTTACTGATTTCTGCATGGTAACGAATGGTAATGAATGATGCCATATCGTAATTATGCCTATCCTTATATTGGGACTTAGTCCTTTAACGTGTTATGTAATGTAGCCTCGTTTATTTCGAAGTTCTTTAACATGTTATCTAATTCAGCCTCTTTTCATTTCGAATAATCACGGTCAGGACAGGGAACAAAATTAAATAGACACTCAAATGTGATTTTCCAAAACGATTCTGAATCCAGTTACGATTTTGGAAAAGTGGGTTAACACATCGTTTTCATGAAGTTCCATTAACAGCTCTATATTTTTCAATCGTGTAATTGCCAAATCTTCACTGAGATAATGACACTCTGCGTGAATAATCGTTAGGAAACGATGAAGGTAACAGCTTTACAATGAAAAACAAAATCAATCATTTCACTGAAATTTAAAAATTGCGAAACGTTTCTCGTTGTGGATCCCCATTTTGTTAATAACGTTACTCAACACATCATCGCAAAAAGGTAATCCTTCGAAACTTGCAACATACTTGGGGAGGCTGATGTGTGTGGCAATGGGTTATATTATTAAGGCTTAAGTGAGTAAAGATGCCATTGCAAAAAAAAAAAAATCATGTTGACGAGCATAATCTAAATGGCTGAAGATACTATTGCATGGGAAAATCATGTTGACAGGCATAACTTAAAATTGCAGAAGCTCAGCCACTTGCAACAGCGCATGAGATCTGGTATGAGTAGGAGTGAGACTATTAAGGCTTCGAATGGTGATCCAGTTAGATCTGGCTTAGCAGTGTCCACCAAACCGGATAATATTGCAGATGTTTCAAAACTTGCAACAGAACTAAGGAGCATAGTGTGGGCTGGAATGGGTTGCAATGAGGTCGAAGAGACTAAAACATTGATTGAGTGAGCGAATTCAGCATCAGTTAAGGATGTGGTTGACAACCTGAGCTGATAACATTGCAAATTATTAACTTGCAACTGAAATTGGCGTCAGTTAAGGCTGCGATGAACTAACTAAGCAGATAACAATATAGATGATTAATAACTTGAAACAGCCCATAGAAGTCCAAAGTGAGGAGGAATGGGTTACAATGACCCCAAAAAAACAAGTAAAAATGCGCCAAAGTTTCTTTGGCGCAATCGAGTTCTCTGTACAGCGTATAATGCTTTATGAAACTCTCAGCCACGGCCCATAAAAATGTGAGCCGCTGCCCAGGAAGCTTTCTGCCTCGGGCCGGTGGTGGCCTGTGTTGTTGGCACCTATAGCGGAGCCAGAAGCACGACCACTGCTAACTTTAACCTTAAATAAAATAAAAACTACTGAGGCTAGAGGACTGGAATTTGATATGTTTGATGATTGGAGGGTGGATGATCAACATACCAATTTGCAGCCTTCTAGCCTCAGTAGGTTTTAAGATCTGAGAGCGAACATAAAAAGTGCGGACGGACAGACAAATAGCCTTCTCAATAGTTTTCTTTCACAGAAAACTAAAAAAAAAAAAAAAAAAGATAAACAAAGAACGGTTAAAAGAATCCCAGTCAGCGACATCATTTAAGACAAACCAGTTAGATCCGGTTCGGTAACGACCACCCCCGACTAGATGATAATAATAACATCACAGGTGCAGCTTAAATTCGGTCGAGAAACGGTGAAGCGTGGCTTGTAGGTCGGAGATATATAGTTAATAATTCCCACTTACATTTGTGCCTCGGTGGTGACGACCTCCGTTGTTCACCGCCTTTGTTCTCCTCCCCTCAAAAGGGAGGAGAACATTATTCCAAAGCGTTTGTTGTTGCTCTTTGCGAAAACTGAAGCGCGTTCGGATTATCTCTTGATCTTCCGCTAGTGTGCGATTTAGAAGAAATAAAGCTCAATTTGACGCTCTTTGTTTCAGTTACAAATGTAACAAGTACACAATGCGCAGAAGTTTCTTCGGCGTAATCGAGTTTTCTGTACGGCGTATAATCAAGGCCGAAAATAGATCTACAGTAGCTTTCGATGGTCTCGGTATAATGCTGTATGAGCCACGGCCCATGAAACTTTAACCACGGCCCGGTGCTGGCCTGTCCTATGTCGTTGCCCCGTCGACTCACCATTATGGCTAACTTTAACCTTAAACAAAATAAAAACTACTAAGGCTAGAGGGCTGCAATTTGGTATATTTGATGATCGGAGGGTGGATGATCAACATATCAATTTGCAGCCCTCTAGCCTCAGTAGTTTTTAAGATTAGAGGGCGGACAGAAAAAGTGCGGACAGAAAAAAGTGCGGACGGACAGAGAAAGCCGGCACAATAGTTTTCTTTTACAGAAAACTAAAACTGTAGAAGGATTTTAGCTGATGTTATGGTGTTAATATGACTTATAATCCAGAGGAGAGCTTATATTTTTTATTGCTGTTACGATAATCATTTTTAATATCCCTGTTATACATCGACATTTCACTAAGATACACGTTTGTACTTAAAGGTTAAATGATAAAAATCGTTGTCATATTTATTAATGTAATCATTGTTATGAATTGAACTGAACATAGAATTTAGGTCAAAGGCCAAGCACTGGGACCTATGAGGTCATTCAGCGTTGAAATGGAAACTGACAGTAAAAGGTTGAAAGGTGTAACAGGAGAGAAACATCGCAGTTGCACTATGAATCAATTGTTGGGAGAGGTCGGAGAGTAAGATGAAGAAAGAGAATATGAAAGGAGGTACAGTAAAAGGAACAAAAGGGGTTGCAGCTAGGGGCCGAAGGCATGCTGCAAAGAACTTAAGTAATGCCTACAGTGCACCGCATGAGGTGCACTGAAGGCACTGCCCCCGTACGGGAATGATTATTATGATAATTAAATCAGTAAGGTCAATATATTAAAAGAGCCATTATTCCAATTATAGGCAAAATTGTAAAACCCGATAATGCCAATTTTCACTAGGATAGTTTAACAACTAGTTACAGAAGTAACTGAAATATTTTCTATAAGTTTTATCAACATGATTCTTACAAGTCTTCGTCTTATCAAAATTACTTTTTTATCACTGTTATCATAAATATGTCACTATGCACTATTTTATCTAAAATTACACTTAGGATTCTCTAGGACCTGATAAATCACTGTCATGCGAGAGGTGTCGAGCAAAACGGGTAAATTATTATCTTCAATTTTTGCAGTGAGTTAAAATGATTTAGTATTTTAAGAGAGAAAATTAAGTTTACAATTTGGAGGGATGATATACTGGGAAGAGAGAGAGAGAGAGAGAGGTACACAAATAAATGACACAAACACAGAGAGAGAGAGAGAGAGAGAGAGAGAGAGAGAGCGGATACACAACACAAATGGGCCAGAGAGAGAGAGAGAGAGAGAGAGAGAGAGAGAGAGAGAGAGAGAGAGAGAGAGAGAGCGGGTACACAAATACTGGCGAGAGAGAGTGAGAGAGAGAGAGAGCTGGTACACAAATACTGGCCAGAGAGAGAGAGAGAGAGAGAGAGAGAGAGAGAGCGGGTACACAAATACTGGTGAGAGAGAGTGAGAGAGAGAGAGAGAGCGAGTACACAAATACTGGTGAGAGAGAGAGAGAGAGAGAGAGCGGGTACACAAATACTGGCCAGAGAGAGAGAGAGAGAGCGGGTACACAAATACTGGCAAGAGAGAGTGAGGAGAGAGAGAGAGGTATACAAATACTGGCGAGAGAAAGACAGACAGACAGACAGAGAATAGCAATAGTAGTTATTGTTGCAATTAATGACAGAAACTGCAGTGTAACTACTACTACCTGTCTACTACATCTTCTCTCACTACCACCATCAAATAAGGGGAAAATATTATCTCTCCTAAACTTGTACGACAAAACATTAGATTCAGTCAGTGACGGATGGATGACCTCAAATAAATAGTAAACACTGTTGGCCCATGAGCTTCTGTGATTATGAACTGGGTAAGTTCAGTACATGGGTGGGTGACCAGCATCGACACAATACCTCTCATGGCAACCTGTTGTGTTAATGCATTTGTTGAGCACCTTCATCCCATAAACCAATAGTCAAAGAGTTACCTAAATAATAACCCTCGGCCTGGCAACGCCCAGGGAGTCCGGAATATCTAGGAATGAGTTACAATGAGGCCTGACAGGCCATTAACGTTTGGGATATGCAGAAACGTTTGAATGAAATGGATAAAAATTATGGCAACGCAGAACCGTATTCTTTTTACACGCTTTATTTAAATGGATGAAGTTGAGGCAAAGCAGAACCGAATTCTTGTTACACGCTTTATTTAAATGGATGAAATTATGCAAAGCAGAACCGCATTCCTATTGAACGCTTTATTTAAATGGATAAAATTATGGCAAAGCAGAACCGCATCCTTATTACAAACTTTATTTCAATGGATGAAAAGAAGGCAAAGCAGAACCGCATTCTTATTGAACGCTTTATTTAAATGGATGAAATTATGGCAAAGCAGAACCGCATTCCTATTGAACGCTTTATTTAAATGGATAAAATTATGCAAAGCAGAACCGCATTCCTATTGCACGCTTTATTTCAATGGATGAAATAGAGGCAAAGCAGAACCGCATTCTTTTGACACGCTTTGTTTAAAAGGATGAAATTATGCAAACTGGTATCCATACTGCAACGCAGTATTTCATCGGATGAAATTGATATGAAGCATGCACTCGTTTGCACTATTTAAAACTTTGCAAACTATGGCAAAGCAGAACGGCGGCAGTTTTCTAATTGAGACGCTTTCCGCGAGGTTGAAGCAAAGATAAAATTATGGCAAAGCAGGGAGGCTCGCATTCATACTGCACGCTTTATTTCATCGGATGAAATTGAGGCGAAGCAGAATTTGCCGTACAGATAAGTATCAATATGTTTGCACTACGGCCAAGTTTACGCGGATTTAAAACATTACATCTCTCCCGGAATGGAACACAAGACAATGTACACGGCACGCTTCAGTTTGCGTAATTATATATATATATATATATGTGTGTGTGTGTGTGTCTGTGTGTGTTTCAAATGATAGTGTGTACACCTACCAATGAGGAGTGCAGGTCTTACATGTACCTTTTGAAAACCAACTGTGCTACAGTATAATTAGCGAACCCTGTAGTCATTGTGTCTTCACAATACACAAGGAGTAGAAACCTATCTTAGAATTACAGAATCGGAAAATACCCTGATATACTCCGCTCTATGAAAAGATATACATACATATGCAGATATACATTCATATATATAATATATCAATATATATATATATATATATATATATATATATATATATATATATATATATACATATATATATATGTGTGTGTGTGTGTGTGTAATAAGGTATATCCAGCTTCTATGCGTCCATAGTGTTTCATGACCGCTATCTGCCTAATAATATGTACGGAAAGGCAAATTGTAAGTCAAAAAGAAGTGTCCACGATATGAATTTATTCTAAAATATAACCTGGTTTCTTCTTTACATTACGTAAGATAACTCGATATTTATAAAAAAAAATCATCATTGGAATGACATTGGAAGAGTATAACAGATGAGCTTTATCAAACTGACCTTCCACTAGAAAAGAAGTTATTATTAAGTGAGATTATCCATAAGATAGATCCACTGGGATAATACACCTCTTCAGCTTCTAGAAAAGAGAGAGAGAGAGAGAGAGAGAGAGAGAGAGAGAGAGAGAGAGAGATACAAAATCTCGTGTATTGGACTGTCATGTAGGAAATCTGGCTCTGAAAGACATATGGACTTTAGACGGTAGTTGCATATTTATTCATGGTTATTTTTCAGCCTGTTGATTCCTGTGTGTGTGCCTGTTTGTCCATTAAGATATATACCCCGTAGGGAGGTAGTGCCGTCAGTGCACCTCATGCGGTGTACTGTAGGCATTACTAAAGGTTCTTTGCAGCGTCCCTTAGGCCTCTAGCTGCGACCTCTTTCATTCCTATTACTGTACCTCCATTCATATTACCTTTATCCCCTCTTGCTATCCACCCTCTCTTAACAAATATTTCATAGTGCAACTGCGAGGTTTTCCTCCTGTTACACCTTTTAGACCTACCTACTCGCAATTTCCTTTCAAGCACTGAATGACCTCATAGGTCCCAGTGCTTGGCCGTTGGCCTGTACTCTATATTCAATCCCGTTTAATTCAATTATGATATGTAAGATAAGAATGTAGCCATGTATTTATTTTTTTTATATATAATACATACTCATTACCTGTACACAACTTATAACCACCACAAAACGATAAACAAGATAATATAGACCAACATACTGATATCGACATATTATGAGGACGATACGATTACAAAACTGATAAAGTTTATATTTTCATTTTGACGTAAAAGCTACTCAGGTAAGGTATATGAAGAGCTGTCAGTGATCTGAAACTTTCAATACTATTTCGTAAATGGGCGTCACTAAGTGATGAGGAGTTTATTGAATTCCGGGAAGAACTAATATTCTAGAGTAGACGCGGAATTTTTAAAAGTAATCTCATTTTTCCAATGGCGGAAGGGCGTCAGAAGTTTGCTTGCTAGCTTAAAGTACATTAGTTTAAATGCTATCAATATTTTTAGTTTTCTGTAAAAGAAAACTATTGTGCCGGCTGCGCCTATCCGTCCGCAGTTTATTCTGTCCGCACTTTTTTCTCTCCGCCTTCAGATCTAAAAACTAGTGAGGCTAGAGGGCTGCAAATTGCTATGTTGATCATCCACCCTCCAATCATCAAACATGTCAAATTGCAGCCCTGTAGTCTTAGTAGTTATTATTCTATTTTATTTAAGGTTAAAGCTAGCCATAATCGTGCTCCTGGCAACGATATACGATAGGCCACCACCGGGCTGTGGTTAAAGTTTCATGGGCCGAGACCACTGAAAGATAGATCTGTTTTCGGTGGCCTTGATGATACGCTGTCGTGGCTGTACAGAAAACTCAATTGCGCCGAAGAAACTTCGGCGCAATTTTTACTTGTTTTATTAGGTATTAATGTTTAATGAACATGACGGAATTCCTCGTGTCGAATTTGAACGTGGTTTGTGCCCAGGAATAAGACGATAATATAAATGGCGTGAAATGTTGACAATACGAAATGGAGGTATCAGTTCCTGTTGTTTGTATTTACAGTTATTTTTTTTAATTTACACATTTGCCATAAAGGGAATTAGTAAACGAAAAACAAATGACGTCAATAAAAATCGCTGCACACAAGTGTTTCCTTAGAATTCAAAATGGAATCAATCAGAAAGTGGACTGTATGTCACTAGCTAGACCACTCAAGTCTTACGAACCGACAGCTCTAACTGAAACTTAGCTTAGTTACCCCTATCCATCGCTGTAACGGAAAAATGTCGTTTTCTTACTAAGAGCACCTAGAGCGAATAAAGATGCCCCTTTTAAGTTTTTTTTTTTCCCCGTAGGGGGGTGTACCTCATGCCGTGCACTGTAGGCATTACTTAAGGTTCTTTGCAGCATGCCTTCGGCCCCTAGTTGCAACCCCTTTCGTTCCTTTTACTATACCTCCTTTCATATTCTCTTTCTTCCATCTTATTTTCCATCCTCTCTTAACAATTGATTCATAGTGTAACTGAGAGATTTTCCTCCTGTTACACCTTTCATACCTTTTGCTATCAATTTCCGTTTCAGCGCTGAATGACCTCATGGGTCCCAGTGCTTGGCCTTTGGCCTAAATTCTATATTCAATTCGATTCAATCCAGTTCCTTTTAAGTTTTTAAACCATCGACTCGTACCCTCATGAACTGGGCGCTAGAGACGAGTTTAGTTTTAACTTCAGACTGATGCGTTAAAAAAAAAAAGACATTAATTAACTTTAATTGTCAACCATTCCTTATCAATCAGTCAGTAGCTTCATAATTAACGCAGTATATGATACTTTTCTCACAATGCAGTAATTATCATTAATCAGCTAAAATTGTAATAAATAATATATTCAGAATTTATCAACTTCATTATTAACTTCTAATATAATATTTTGAGTAATAAGAAATTATATTCAATTAGCTGCAAAACGTAATAAATCTAATAAGCAACGTCCATTAACTTCATAATCAAGGCACGTTATAATGCTTACAATGACACGACAATTATAATCGGGAAGATTAAACTTTAATCGACCCATCAATTAACTTCTTAATTAACATATGTTAGGTACTTCAAAGAGCAAAACTGCAGACCCTTTATAGAGTAAAGCTTTGAGGTGCTAGTACTAAACATGGCGGAAGCTCAATGGGACTCTGTGTTTAGTACTAGCCCCTCGGGGATCAGATTATCATATACACCTATTTCTATATTGTGTGGTCGACAAATTATATTAATAAACGATATCTTTGACTCCAGAGGGGCTAGTACTAAACACGGCGTCCCATTGAGCTTCCGCCATGTTTAGTACTAGCATCTCGGAGGTGATGCGCAGATAACAAGCCAAAGTAGCACCAGCTTTGAAACCTTCCCATGAACTTCTGAAGTCTCTTGAAACCCGTGAACTAGGGAATCATACCGAAGGGAGTCTTAATGTATTTATAATTGCGTAAGTTTAATCGAATAAGCAAAATCAATCCTTTTCATTAATTACGTTTTATTCTCTTTCTTCCACCCACTTCAGATCTTTTAAGATGGCATCTGAACAAGGGTGTTACGTTGGCTTGTTATAAACGCGTCGCCTACTCCGAGCTGCTAGTACTAAACACCGTATGGTAAATGTAAAGTAGACGGCCGCACGAAGATATCGTCTGTTGATATAATTTGTCGACTACACAATATAGAAATGTGTGTATATAATGATATCATCCCCAAGGGGCTAGTACTAAACACGGCGTCCCAAGGAACCCCCGCCATGATTAGTACTAGCACTTCGGAGAAGGTGACGCATAGATGACAAGACAAAGCAGCACCTAAACAACCATCTAGGAACGGTTTCATTCCAGTGGCGTAAGGGTTACTTCGTCGAGGTACTGCAAATTCCAATTAAGATATTACTAAGAGGCGTTAATAGTTAGTAATATCTTAATTAGATATTGGGTCGCCTCGATGAGGTAATCCTCAGTCCTCCAGTTTCAAACCATTCACCTGATGCTTGTTCAGATATTATTCTAATTCAAACATTCGAGGTCGCTGAAATAAGTAGAATATAAATTCATTTTATTCTTCCTGTTTTTTCGTAATATTTTCCACCCAATCTGCGAACCACAGCAGTCGAATAACAACCAGGTATACCCTATTCATTAAATATATAGGTAAAAATCAGCTTACTGGATTTAAAAAAAAAAAAAGAAACCCATGTCGTGCCTATCTTTAGTCGGTTTAGGGGATCAAATTCGGGTCCCTTTGTTGTGAGCCGAGAGAAAGACGAATGTGGCAGGAGAGAGAGAGAGAGAGAGAGAGAGAGAGAGAGAGAGAGAGAGAGAGAGAGAGAGAGAGAGAGAGATTTTCCTATAACAACTCCCTTTTCATATAACTCCTTCCTAAATTATTTTGTTTCCCCGAAGGATCAGAACGAACCCCTCCAATCACAATGGCTGACAGGTGCGTTGGTGAGGTACAGGAATATTTCATTACCACTCAAAATTTCATCCAGGTGAAATACCTTCTGCTGCAGAGGAAAGATCCAAGCTTCAGTCGATATATCGAAGAGGATTTGTCAAGAATTGTAGCGGAGATCTTTTTGTTATTTGTAATATATATATATATATATATATATATATATATATATATATATATATATATATATATATATATATATACATACACATATATATATATATATATATATATATATATATATATATATATATATATATATATATATATATATATATATATATATATATATATATATATATATATATATATATATATATATATATATATATATATATATATATTATATATATGTATATATATATATATCAATTATTGTATATATTCCATCGTCATAAGTAGACACATAATTAACATTAATAGTTGACATAGTGGCTATCATCAGTATTAGTAGCATTAATAGTTGCAGAAGCAATCAAGTATTGTAGCAAAAAGCAGAAGTGCTAATGTAAAATTAGTATTATTTATCCGTTATTGTTGTAGACATTCCTGCCCTTTCAATTCCATGTGTAACGAAACACTGGCTATGGATGAGAACAAAAGCAAATTAATAATAATAATAATAATAATAATAATAATAATAATAATAATAATAATAATAATAATAATAATAATAATAATAATATGACCACAATCTTCTGAGACATTTTTACCTTCTCCCATCTTCCCTTTCCTGCGGACAGACCTGTCAAAATTTGAGTGACATTTGTGGCGCTGAGACTTGAAAACTGCCAATTATCATTAATTAAATCTCTGAAATGCTTCATAGGCAAGAATAAAGTACTTTTGGATAGTTGTGTAACGAACACTTGAAAATGCACAATGAAAAATAGATGTAAAAAAATATTGTAATTGAAAAGGAAAGAAAATCACGCCGAACAGAAAATTAGTGAAAATACCCCGATTACAACCTACCTAAATCTCTTAAAGTAAATTCTATATATTTTATTCTTCTAAAAAGTCAAATGTGTTTCCTTCATCTGTAAATAAAACGCCCAATTTATTTTTGCAGCAAAAAATATATGTATTTATTCAAAATAATGTCAAGTTATAAAAAAAAAAATATTGGAAAATATAGGCACTTCATTAGGGCTCATGGAAATTACCGTATCAATCTATCACCAGTTTGACACGGTACCCACGAAATCTCTATGGCCGAGGTATCACGGAGGTCATCACGGGAAAAGAACGATACCTTATCAGTTACCAATGTGATATTCGGGAAAGATGTCGATGGCCGCGCTCCGTTTGCCGATGTAATGACGACTATTGACAAGTCCGCCATGTTTACCAATGCCGCCACCATATCCGCCGTATCCTGGTCTCCTACGACCGACGAAGCCGAGTCCTCCAAATCCTCGATGTCCCCCAAGGCCATATCCTATTCCAGGCTCCGGATCGGCGCTGCGCTTGCCAATCAGATGAGGGCTGTAGACACCTTTCGGGAAAAAGGCTTTGGCGATCCCCTGATACAGCTGTTGCGGATATAGGAAGTTGGCTCCATATTTGGCTCCATAGTCGCCGTAGACTCCATACTTCCCTCCGCCGGGGCCAATGTCTATGCCGAGGCCGAACTTCTGGTTACCGATCCCGAAGGGTATGAAACCCAGCGGGCCAATCTGGAAGTCGAATTTGAAGGGCTCGGCCGACCGTTTCTGCTCCGAGGCCACAAGGGCTGCCAACGAGATGAGGACCTTTTTTGGGGGAGATGAAACAGATAAAAAAAATATATTTTAATTTTCTAAATGCCTGAGATGATCTGTGACCCTTGGTACTGCCATAAAAAAGATATTTAGAGGGAGAAAAAAATTTTGATTTTGGAAATGCCTGAGATGATCTGTGACCTTTGGTACTGCCATAAACAAAATTTAGAGGAAGAAAAAAAATTATTTTGATTTTGGAAATACCTGAGATATATGACCCTTAGCACTGCTATTAAAAGTGATTTTTAGATACAACTTTATTTTCATGATTTTGAAACGTGTCGAATTATCTATACCCTTAACAATATTGTCATTAACAAAAATATCTATTTGATCTGTTGAGACTAACTGGATGCAAATTGCTACTCAAAGTTGCTCTTGGTCCAAATAAATTGTGATGAAAAAATTTTTTTTCAATTACTGTCTAATTATCTACTTTGGTCTTAAAAAAAATCTGTTTATTGTCTAATTATTCATTTCCGTCTTTGAAGTCATCAAGACTGTGTGATAAGTTGATGACATTAGTCACTGTGACATATATTTGCATAAACTAATCGGTCAATTACATTAAGTAAAACATTGAGCTATTCTTAACAACGAAATGGAATAAAAGTTTTTTTTTAACTGTCTTAATATTAACTTTTGCTATAAGGTATTTAGTTTAAATTTTATTACTTTACATCTTTAGCCATTTGATTTTGACAGTATAAGCTATGCAACCGAACAAAACAACAGCAGCGACCTTCACGGAACAATGGTCATGGCCGACATTTTCTGGCTGCGAACAAAATCTTGAATATTTGGCGAGGAAATAACTAAGAACCTTTCATTTTAGTCAGCGTTCACTAATACCTCAAGCAAGTCCTTTGATCAGAGAGGATATGAATTTAAACGCACCATTAGGTATCGATCTTTAACATTCAATTAATTTTAACAACCGTGGTAATTGTTTTCTAAGTGCTGAGGAAGGCTTTGTGTAAGTGGAATATTTCTTGTGATAAGTAGATATAAAACTAGGGTTAAAAGGGCTGTAAAAATTCGTAAAGTGCGAAGGTTATCTAAATCTTAAAGAATTATTGGTGATATTAGCTTTTGATGACGATATTAGAAGGGCCATAAACCAAAATAAGAATCATATTTTGAATATAAGGCATAAACTGCGTGAAATATAAAAGGCTTTTACGACATTATTGCTTCAGATGATTTTCTAATACCGTCGTAAACTGAATTCACTTAATGGCTACTTCGAATGGCATAAAATCCCCTCGAGTGAACTAAAGCAAAACTACAATCGTCTTTTATGAATCGGGGATGTTGCATCTTGCGTTTTTATCTAATCTTAATTAATGACAATCAGTTCATCATTTTCGTTATACTGACATTTTGTGATACATTTGTCAGTAATTAAATAAAGCAAATAAGAGGAATTTTAATCCACAATTAAATGACAATTATAACTAAAATAGTGTAAATGTTTTCGAGATAATTGATTTCAAAAGTGTGTCAATATCGAAGCACAAATTTAGGTGCCTTACAAAAAAGCAGTTCACAAAATTCATAAATTTATAGAATAAAACTGATACACCCTTTGAATAAGGGCATGAATTTATGAAAAATAATGAAACAAAATTCTTGATGAACCCTTTGGCATAAGGGCATCATAAACATTCACATTCACTTTTTCTTTGTTTATCACGAACGTTTGAACTGAAGCCTGTCCACCTTTACACGCAAAATGCCACTCAAAAATTCGCACAAACTTCTCAGACACATTTAACGCGTTATTCGCTCCTTTATATTCATTCTGAGCGATACATATACAGAGCATCCCACGCAAACTGAACGACGAGACTCGACAAGAAGCCCCTCTCCATTCCTCGGGGGAAATTAGATAAACATCAAGTTCGGTCACTCGAAAATACGAAGTCGGCAGATCCTTACCACAACCCTCATGGCAAAATGTCACGGCTTCGCTCCAACCAGGAGGAGGAGCAGGAGGAGGAGGAGGAAGCGGCGCTCTTGGAGGAGTGAGGAGTAAGAGGGAGGGAGGAGTTGATGCTGTTGGGTTGTGCGTGTGTGGTTGTATGAGCGATCTTGAGATGAGGGTCTCGATTTTATTTATATATCAACGAGTCTCCCTCCTACCCCCTATCCCTCCGCCCTCCCTACTGGGATATCCTATCCCAACGCCACTCCCTCCTCTCCTACTCCTGAAAGCCATCCCTTCCCCTCTCCCTCCCTTCCTGTAAGTATCCCTGATCACTGGTGCTAGCGACCCCCTCCCCCGCCCCACCCCTTCAAGCAAATCCTAAACGCTACTGTTAACTTCACCCAAATCCCTCCCCTTCCCTCCCCACCTCCTCCTTTCCTCTCCAGATCCTCAAGAAGGGAGCTGGCTCCCCATCCTCTACCATCCCACACCCACCCCCTCCCCAAATCCCCAACAAGAGAGTGGAGTCAACCACGCCCTTGCCTTTGTAAACTGGGGAGGCATTGACCGGATATTGCTCTGCATCATAAACAACCTTCAAAGTTCTCCTTATCCTCCGGAGTCCTTGAGGCTGTCACGCCGAAGGATACCGGGAGAACGTTTCAGTATACAGAGAGCACTTAAGGATACTTTCACAAATCCAGAATGGCGGTGATTTAGGATTCCAGTTTTTTGAGGGGTGCCTAATCTGGCTTTTAGCTTTCAATAAGGATACATTGGTTATACACACACACACGCACACACACACAAACACCACACACACATATATATATATATATATATATATATATATATATATATATATATATATATATATATATATATATATATATATATATATATATATATATATATATATATATATATATATACACATATATATATATACAGAACTTTCTCGATAGGATTTCCAATGTGGGAAAGAAAAACACTAGTAAAAAAATTTCCCTGGATCTTCTTTTCAGAAATTCTGGTTTCAAACTGAAATTCACTTAGGTAAAAAAAAATATTTCTTAATAAAGACTGAGGAAGAAGATTTATGTTTTTTACATGAAGTTTTCTTAGAGAAGAAAGTCAATTATAAAAAAAAAAAAAGAAAACCTCTTCGCTCAAGAAATAGCCCCTTTCATTAAACGGTATGAAAAACTATTTATTCAAGCATTTATAGATCCAGACAAAAGGTGGCTGATTAAAAGAAACTCTGACTAATTAATCTAGGTTCTCAGAACACAGCTGGAGGGGAAAATCTGCATAATTAGTAGTGTATCGAAACAAAAATGTTGCGAGAGGCTGCAAATCCTTAATTAAAATTCCGTTTTCTTTGAACCCAACTAATTAATCACCTGTCTCCACCTGACCGTGAAGACATTGATCATCTTGATATTAGTTAATGATATATTGCTCCATGAGGCAAAGCCAAAATTACGCTAGAACGTAATGTGAAGAAAGAAGACACGAGGAAGTAAGTAATAGATGCTTTAGGGGAAATTATTATTATTATTATTATTATTATTATTATTATTATTATTATTATTATTATTATTATTATTATTATTATTGTCGTTGTTGTTGCTGTGGTGGCGCAGTGGTAAGGTTCTTGCCTACCAGTCAAGGGGATCAGGGTTCAAATCCCGCCGCTCATTGGTGGGTTGGGGATGGCGCCATTGCATAAACACGGTGGCCCGCCACCCTAGCGGTCTGAAAACTCGAGAGCGTTTGTAAGAAAGTAGGTAACCAGCCCTCGGGCTGGGGTGTTAAACAGTGGGCCTAGCGACACACTAGCCACGTGTTTTTAGCAACGAGCCTTCTCCCCCACTGGCTATCGGCCTAAGAACCCGGAGTTCAGCACTGGTCCTATGAGCCTTGCAAGGCTCAGGAGGACTTTAACCTTAATTATTATTATTATTAATTATTATTATTATTATTATTATTATTATTATTATTATCATGGAACAGTCGAGAGGCCATGACCTAACACAGCAAGCTTCATCTGAACAGAACGCCTTTAATTATTAATTGTATTAAAAGCGAAGAGAAGACAAAAATAAATAAATAAAGGAATAGAAAAGGATGAAAAAAATTATTTTCTATGGTCTTTAACAGCGTTATCTACTCTTCCAATTTCAGTCCTGTTGCCCTAAGATGCCCTAGGAAGCTGTCTGACAAAGTATCATGGGCATATACACCCATGGCGTTTGTCACAGAAAAGTTCTCTCCTTCACTACCTCCACCTCTCTCTCTCTCTCTCTCTCTCTCTCTCTCTCTCTCTCTCTCTCTCTCCCGTTATGCCGTTGCAGTTACCTTTTCTGTCACAATGTTTCTGAAGAAAACGGAAACTCACCCCGCTACATTATATTTTCATAACGTATCTGGATCCAGAAATTCGTGATATTAGTTTGAAAGGAGATTATTTGATTCAGTAGGGGACGTTTTTCCTTGCGCGGATGGGTCCAGCTCCTTTATTAGGCGCATTAGAAGGTTCTGCAGAACTAACTGATACATATTTATATCTGGCTGGCTGGTACTAACTTCACTGCGCCAATTCCAGATTCGAGTAATTAAATACCTGGCTGTTCGTTTACTATGATGGATCGCAACAATGATCTCTCTCTCTCTCTCTCTCTCTCTCTCTCTCTAGAATATATATATATATATATATATATATATATATATATATATATATATATATATATATATATATATATATATATGAGTGTGTATGTATATATATATGATATATATATATATATATATATATATATATATATATATATATATATATATATATATATATATATATATAATGTATATATGTGTATGTGACTATGTTTATATATAAAATTCGATATAGCCTGTAGTTTCTCTGTATTACATCTCATTTACAATAGTTTCAAGAATATTTTTATTTATTCCCTTTCAGTGTAAGTGACCATTTAGCGTATTACACGAATGAACAAATAAGAAAGGGAAATTATACTTTTCAAAATAAAACGATAAATAACAACGTTAAGTAACAAAACGGATAAATGACAATGAAATAATATCACAGAGATAAACTCGAGCAGTGACTCGACCAGAAACTATTCCAGTTTAATCACATCTCAAAAATAAGAATGTTTTGTTCAAAGGACAATTTTCTCTAAAAGTGGGGACACACCCACAAACACGCTAACCACACACGTAAACATCTAATTAATCGTAAGGACGGTGGTTTATTTAGAAGTCCGTGTAGATTCATCTGTATTTTCGATGTTATAAAAGAATAGGCTTTTATGTTTATATATACATATATTTATTTTATATTTATATACATATAATATGTATATATATAATACATATATAGATATGTATATATATATACATATACTAATGAATACAAAATAACATATACATGCATACATAAACACAAATATAAGATATGAATGAATATACTTAAGAATGTATTGTAATAATATAAGGCTATATGTGTAAACAAGAAAACTTTAAAAAAAAGTACACACTGGCAAGTACATGCATATGTATATTGTAACCTGAATACTTATACATATCTCACCGTAAATGTGATACTAACCAAACCATTACTTAGATGTCGACGATGAATAAGTTCAGCAGCTCAAAGTTCTTTTAGTTTTCTGTTAAAGAAAACTATTGTGTCAGCTTAGTCTGTCCGTCCTCACTTTTTCTGTCCACCCTCAGATCTTAAAAACTACTGAGGCTAGAAGGCTGCATATTGGTATGTTGATCATCCACCCTCCAATCATCAAACTTAAGAAATTGCAGCCCTCTAGCCTCAGTAGTTTTTGTTTTATTTAAGGTTAAAGTTAGCCATAATCGTGCTTCTGGCAGCGATATAGGATATGCCACAACGGGCTGTGGTTAAAGTTTCATGGGCCGCTGCTCATACAGCATTATACCGAGACCACCGAAAGATAGAACTATTTTCGGTGTCCTTGATTATACGCTGTAGCTTCTGTACAGAAAACTTGATTGCGCCGAAGAAACTTCGGCGCATTTTTTAATTGATTTTTTCTAATCTTCCCACATGAATTAAGAATGTTTAATGCTCCCATACAGAGCTGGATATTCAAAACTCTCAGTGCTATATACTATGCTCAGAGATGGTTGTACATGAATCATATTTGATACTCCCATATAGAGCATGAGCATATCATGCTCCTATATGAAATACGAATATTTAATAAGTATTTATTTTTCCTACATAAGACATATATATTTCATTCTCTCACATGGAGCATGACCTTTCATTTGTCCCATGCAAAGCAGCATTTCAGTGTAATATCATAGGAGTCATAGAGAATCAATGATCAATGCTCCGGTAATGAGCAATTTTTTTTTTTTGCCCTCCTACACAAAGCATGAATATAATAATGCTCTCAGATGAAGTGTGTTTGATTAATATTTCAATATGGGCCATGAATGAATAATGCCTAATATGGAGCTTAAGTTCATGGTACTACCCTATAGAGCATAAATTCATAATGGTCATATACAGAGCATACGTTCAATAATGGTCATACATGTCGCACAAATTCAAAATTCTCCAACGTGGAGAACAAATCAATAATGCTGTCTTATGGAGCATGAATTTATAATACACCCTTATGGAGCATACACTGATAATGCTTCAACATGGAGCATAGATTAATAATGCTCCAACGTGGAACAGATTAAGAACGCTCCAACATGAAGCATAAATTAATAATGCTCCAACAAGAAGCAAAAATTCATAATGCTTCCGCATGGAGCATGAATTCAAAATACACCCTTATGAAACAAACACTGATAATGCTTCAACATAGAGCATAGATTAATAATGCTCCAACATGGAGCATAGATGGAGCACAGATGAATAACGCTCCAGCATGGAGCATAGATTAATAACGCTCCTACAACAAGCGAAAATTCATAATGCTCCCACACGGAGCATGAATTCATAATGCTCCCTCCTGGAGCATAAACCAAAAATGCTCCCAATTGGAGCATAAGTTCAAAATATCCCCATCCGGAGCAACAACGCCCGATGCTTTCTCACCTTTGACTCCTTCTCCAGCCCACAGGGCGGCGTTTAGCCACGCCCTTGATATTGGGAGCGAGTAGCATTGGCAATGAATTACCCAGACTTCCGGAAGCACCGTCATGCTTTGCTTATTCCTGAGGTCCTTGAGTCGGAAGGCGCCTTTCGCAGTTCGGTTTATACATTTTATAAATGAAAGATCTGATTCCGGAACTTTCTTATCTGATCTGTATGTGTGTGTGTGTGTGTGTATATATATATATATATATATATATATATATATATATATATATATATATATATATATATATATATATATATATATACTGTATATATATACATATATATATATATTATATATATATATATATATATATATATATATATATATATATATATATATATATATATATATATATATATATATATATATATACATATATATATATCACAGAGTAGCTATATTCTTCAATGTTCAAACTAAAATCATTTTTGGCTGTAAAGGTAAACTAATCCTGTGAGTCAAATGGCCATGAGAGCGGATATTCCAGTGATTCACTTTGTTAAATACGTATATACACTTATTCAACCTTTTTAGGTATATATATAAATAATAAACATACGAATTAGTAGACCATTTCAGTTTAAATGACCATAAAATAGGGCGGATATTATCGTAGTAATTACTGTCATTAAAGTTTCCACATATGGTGTAGTTTGAGTTGTTATCTCTAATGGGGACCGTTATATTTGCGTAGTCATTATATTCCGAGCCTGGTTTATGACAAAAAAAAAAAAATCTTATGAATATAATATATAATGTTAGTTGCACAGAATATATTTTTCCTTTGTTGCGATCAAAAGGCTCCCTCACACTCTCAAGAGAGAGAGAGAGAGAGAGAGAGAGAGAGAGAGAGAGAGAGAGAGAGAGAGAGGAGAGGAGAGAGAGGAGAAATGTGTTCTAGTTTTTTGTAATGTGGAACCTTACTGCCTGTTTTTAAGTCATGAGTTGGCAAAAATGATACCATAAACAGCAGACCAGAGAGAGAGAGAGAGAGAGAGAGAGAGAGAGAGAGAGAGAGAGAGAGAGAGAGAGAGAGAGAGAGAGAGAGAGATGTGTTTTAGGTTTTTGTACGGGAACCTTACCAAGTTCGATTTTTAAGTCATGAGTTGGCAAAAATTATACTATAACAGTAGACAGAGAGAGAGAGAGAGAGAGAGAGAGAGAGAGAGAGAGAGAGAGAGAGAGAGAGAGAGGTGGGGGAGAACTGTATTCCACCTTTTGTATGGAAACCAAAATAATACTATAACAGGAGAGAGGAGAGAGAGAGAGAGAGAGAGAGAGAGAGAGAGAGAGAGAGAGATGTTTTTTAGGTTTTTGTACGGGAACCTTACCAAGTTCGTTTTTAAGTTATGAGCTGCCAAAAATAATACTATAACAGTAGACAGAGAGAGAGAGAGAGAGAGAGAGAGAGAGAGAGAGAGAGAGAGAGAGAGAGAGAGAGAGAGATGTATTTTAGGTTTTTGTACGGGAACTTTACCAAGTTCGTTTTTAAGTCATGAGTTGCCAAAAGTGATACTATAACAGTAGAGAAAGAGAGAGAGAGAGAGAGAGAGAGAGAGAGAGAGAGAGCGTTCTCATTTCATTCACAGTCGTACAATAGACTTGAGTTCTGAGTCCGTTATGACATGAAGCAGTTAAAAAAAAAAAAAAGTATTCCTATTTTACAGAATTTCAAATTTCCCAATTTCCTCAAAAAAATAACAGTAAAGTAAACTATATTAAACCACACCCAGGTATTCTTATCCGTACTTTCAGAATTTGTTTTCAATTTGGAAACCTTTAAATAGCACCAAATTGTCCTTGATATTGCTCATTCCTTTTTGTCCTCGTTGTCTTTAGGGCGTTAACGAAATATTCTACAAAGAATTTATAAAAGTAATTTTTCTGATTATATGATTTTTTTAACGTCACTTCCAAGAACTATGAAGACAATGTCGATGACACATTTATGAATTCCCCGGAGCAGGACATTTACATTATTATTACTTTTAATGATAATTGCAATAATAAAAGGAACGATAATTTAGTTGAGCCAAAAGGTAGATTCTGTTTATGTATGAATGTTGGTAAACGATATTATCCAACCGTTTTGGAAGTCATATTAATATTTCAATAGATTCCAGGAAAATCTCATTGGCTGTCTCAGTCTACTACAATAGCAGAATAGGAAATATATTGTTAACAAAGAACTAAATATAACCGGGTGGTATACCGTCCCCAAACGACGACTGAATCTACCACTTTCCAGTTATACATGAAACCGTGTCGTCTGAGATTTAATGTTTATATATTATATATATATATATATATATATATATATATATATATATATATATATATATATATATATATATATATATATGTATGTGTGTGTGTGTGTGTGTGTGTGTGCATATATACATATATATATATATAATAATAATATATATATATATATATATATATATATATATATATATATATATATATATATATATATATATATATATATATATATATATATATATATATATATATATATACGTACACATACTTATCATAAACACACATATATATACATATATATAATCTATATATATATATATATATATATATATATATATATATATATATATATATATATATATATATATATTATGCATATATATGAGAGAGAAAAATTCGGATAATGATAACATCTAACATTGTAAAGAAAACTTTTGAAAGTGAAAATAACCTAGGCCCGATTTCTGATCAGGGCCCAGCTCATATACTCTGTCAACAATTTATTCGTTCGGATAAGTGTACAGCAAAAAGCAAAAAAAAAAAAAAAAATTCAGGATCCATTTCAGGATCCATCTCAAAATCTGGCCGATTCTTCCTTAGTCCATAGCTCACCTTTCTTAAAAATTGCATTTTTTTTTTTTTTTATCTTTTGGACAGACAATGATGACTGGCCACATAACCTCCTTCAGACATTATTTGCAAAGGTAAAACTAAAAAAAAAAAAAATTATGACGCGTTTCAAATTTAGAAACCAACTCCAAAGTGACGTACGCCACTTGACACTCACTTTCGCCGAATATTCATCTATAATTTTGACTTCGACTTTTTTTAATATTTCAGACTTTCAGTTATAACTAAGAAGCCTTCTTTAATGTGACACCAGAAAGAATATCATACCATAAATAGCAACTCAAACAGACAGTTATCAAAGCAAAATATTCATTATCACATCATGGCTTAGAACAGACAGGACTCAGGCTGTTGGCTGAAAAGGGTTAATTGCTGAAGGGTAATGAAACTTAATATCTCACAAAATACCTTCGGTGAATTTTTACTTTTTAATAATGTAATACTCAAAGACGACATTGGCTGCAAGGAAAAAAAACATTTAAAAAGTATTGCGTATATTCCCTATTTTGATCTTTATAAATATTTTTAAGTTTATACTTTATAATTTTCTTTAGAATTTTTAGATAAGAACAATTATGACATTTAGTATTTTGTTTTTGTGAATTGATATTTAGTACCCATTTCGTTTTTGTGAATTGATATTTAGTACCCATTCCGTTTTTGTGAATCGATATTTAATACCCATTCCGTTTTTGTGAACTGATATTTAGTACCCATTCCGTTTTTGTGATTTTGATAGTACTCATTCCGTTTTTGTGAATTGATATTTAGTGCTCATTCCGTTTTTGTGAATTGATATTTAGTACCCGTTGCGATTTTGTGAATTGATATTTAACCCGTTCCGTTTTTGTGAATTGATATTCAGTACTCATTCCGTTTTTGTGAATTGATATTTAGCACTCATTCCGTTTTTGTGAATTGATATTCAGTACGCATTCCGTTTTTGTGAACTGATATTTAGTTAGTACTCATTCGGTTTTTGTGAAATGATATTTCGTTAGCACTCATTCCGTTTTTGTGAATTGATATTTAGTACCCATTCCATTTTTGTGGATTGACATTTAGTACCCATTCCGTTTTTGTGAATCGATATTTAGTACTCATTCCGTTTTTGTGAATTGATATTTAGTTCCCATTCCATTTTTGTGAATTGATATTTAGTACTCATTCCGTTTTTGAGAATTGATATTTAGTACTCATTCCGTTTTTATGAATCGATATTTAGTACCATTCCGTTTTTGTGAATTGATCTTTAGTACTCATTCTGTTTTTGTGAACTATTTAGAACTCATTTCGTTTTTGTGAATTGATATTTAGTACTCATTCCGTTTTTGTGAATTGTTATTTAGTACTCATTCCCTGATAATTGACATCTATTCCGTAAAATAAATTGGTTTGTTAAAATTTTGCCAAATGATTTCATAAGCTAATATTTATAACAAAGGATAAATAATATTTATATTCTAAAGCATGCTACGTGGAGAAAGAAAAAAACTTCAAGTATAAAAAAAATCACATAGTTCATGAGATCTTATCTCTCTTAATACCTAAAGTGCACGTCGGACATAATTTAAGAACAGGGAAAAATATCGTCAGCCAAAAATAAGGAGAAAGGACACATAATAGGATGAGGGTGACTAAAAAAATAAAGAAAGAGAGAGAGAGGGGAGTAGAAAATAGGAAAGCACGGGAACAAAAATGAGAAAAGAAAGCAAGCATGCAAAAACAGGAGGAAAAATGGAGAGGAACAACAGCGAATAATTTGGGGAAGAACACCAAGCTAAACAAATGCGAACAGATCTAAGAAAGATTAAGAATAAACAAGTAAAAAATGCCCCGAAGTTTCTTATCGGAGCAATCGAGTTTTCTGTCCAGTCGCTACAGCCTATAATCAAGGCCACCTAAAATAGATCTATCTTTCGGTGGTCTCGGTATAATTCTGCATGAGAGCCGCGGCCTATGAAACTTTAACCACGCCCGGTGGTGGTCTATCCTCATACCGTTGAATCGATTATGGCTAACTTTAACCTTAAAAATAAAAATTACTGAGGGTTAGAAGGCTGCAATTTGCAATGTTGATGATTGAGGGTGGATGATCAACATACCAATTTGGTAAGCCCCCAGCCTCAGTAGTTTATCAGATCTGAGGCCGTACAGAAACAGTGTGGACAGAAAAAAGTGCGGACAGAAAAAAGTGCGGACAGAAAAAAGTGCGGATAGAATAAAGTGTGGACAGACATACAAAGCCGGCACAATAGTTTTCTTTTAAAGAAAACTATAAAAAGAAACGAATGAAAAATTAACAAAATCCAACAGAACTAAGGAAGATTAAAAATAGGACAACAAAAAAGACTAAAATAAAAATAATCTTGAAAAAATCTAAGGAAGATCAAAAATAGAACAAAGAAAAAAAAATTTGAAGAACTGGAATAAGGATAAACAGTTATGGCGAGCATTGTATTAGTGTGAATCACCTTTAGAGCTGAGTTTGTGGTTTGACAAAATATTCGTGATCTGAAAATGTCCTTTGTCGTGAATCTCACGTTAGCGGATCAGTTTTGTCTGATCTTGAAAAAAAATAAATTTATTTAAGGCACGGATTAAATATCAAGACTTCCGGTGCCTTTTTTTTTTCTGTTTGTATAAGTCTGGTTAGTTTTCTGTAAAAGAAAACTATTGTGCTAGCCTTGTTTGTCCGTCCGCACTTTATTTTGTCCGCACTTTTTTCCCGTCCGCACTTTTCTGTCCGCCCTCAGATCTTAAAAAAACTACTGAGGCTACAGGGCTGCAAATTGGTATGTTGATCATCCACTCTCCAGTCATCAAACATACCAAATTGCAGCCCTCTACGCCTCAGTAGTTTTGATTTTATTTAAGGTTAAATTTTGCCATAATCATGCTTCTGGCAACGATATATGATAGCCCAAACCGGGCCGTGGTTAAAGTTTCACGGGCCGCGGCTCATACAACATTTATACCGAGACCAACGAAAGACAGATCTATTTTCAGTGGCCTTGATTATACTCTGTAGCGGCTGTACAGAAAGCTCGATTGCGCCGAAGAAACTTCGACGCATTTTTTACTTGTTTTCTTACAAGATTACAGCAAAGAAAATTGTTTTAAGGGAGCACTAAGGTTTGAAAAGTAAAATTTTATAGGAAGTACATTATGTTGCTCAGCAATTTTTTTGTGGCGATTTGTGATAGTTTGTGTTACACACATAAAAAATTTGATATTTGTTACGGTTATATACTATTATTATTATTATTATTATTATTATTATTATTATTATTATTATTATTATTATTATTAAAATTAAAAATGGAGTTGTTACTATAGATTACAAACACACAGAAAATACGGAAAAATATTGTGATTTATATAAACATTATTATTATTATTATTATTATTATTATTATTATTATTATTATTATTATTATTATTATTATTAAACGCGGAGTTCGTCACTCATAGATAATGTGTTACACACAGAAAAATATGGAAAAATGTTGTGATTATTATTATTATTATTATTATAATTATTATTATTATTATTATTATTATTATTATTATTATTATCATTATTTATTATTATTATTATTATTATTATTATTATTATTATTATTATTATTATTATTATTATTAAAATTAAACGTGGAGTTCGTTACTCATAGATTATGTGTTACAGAAAAATATGGAAAAAATGTTTATATTTATTATTATTATTATTATTATTATTATTATTATTATTATTATTATTATTATTATTATAATTATTATTATTATTATTATTATCAAAATTAAGCGTGTAGTTCGTTACTCACAGATTATGTTGCACACAGAAAAATATGGAAAAATGTTGTGATTAATATAAATATTATTATTATCATTCAAGACAAGATAAAGTACATTGTCTACAAATTTTAACTATTTTTCAGCTGACGAATAAAACAAGTGACGTAACATAGCAAAAAACAAACAATAAATAAATAAAAGGCAAAGTAGTTAAGGGCCCTCGAAGTGTAGAGGCTCGCACGAATTTCCATATAAAT
>NC_089749.1:18392661-18397661 GCF_040412425.1 Macrobrachium rosenbergii | reverse complement strand
TTCATAGTAAAAGTGACTATTCATTACGGTGACCATAGCTGTTGTTCACGAAAATATTTAAATTATAGTCGTAAATAAACGGCATAAATCAGGAATCTGCAGTGTAGTTCTCCCTTGTCTTACTGACTTGCATCAAAGAAAACGGTGATGCGGGAAGCTTAAACAGAGTCTGCAGGAGATCGTTTAAACTTGTCACTTTGTTTTTAGTTTTCAGTTTAATAAGAAAGAAAGTATGCAATGGTATTACAATGTGTAATTAACAGTTGATTATATGTACCCATAATCACACCTGCATTCAAATTCAGTATATATATATATATATATATATACATATATATAAATATATATATATATATATATGTATATGTATATATATATATATATATATATATATATATATATATATATATATATATAAATGGAGCAAAAAGTAAGCTTTCCTTTATTCCTGAAAGAATAGCTTGTCTCCATCCTAATCTACGAAATGGTCCTGCACCCCTTGTCCTGGAGTAACTATCAACTGCTTCCAATGAGAAAAGGTGCCATTTTCGATAGATATGAATTATGATAAGGTATTAACCATTCTTCCTTCAAATGGAACAGGGTCATTCTCCCGGTGAATGGCAGTAGAATTTCGTAGAGGGGCTTCAAAAAGTCCTTCCATTTTCATCACAATATTCTTTCTGGGGAAAAGACATCCACAGGTATACATAGATGTGTATATTTTGTTCATGCTCAGGAGCTTACGAGCTTTCTACATAGTGCCTCTGCAGCCTACAATTGGGTAAGATGTTGGAGTTACAAAGTAAAGTGAACGAAAAATGAGAATTAATGAAAAGTTAAAATAATTCACATTAATAAAGATGTTATACGTTGAATGCAAAATCAGTTTATGGTAATTTCAACTAAGAGAGTGTAGCAATTGCAGTGCTGTTTTATTCTGAATTAGTCTCGATTTAACAAGAGTCCGTATTTAGTTTCAGGTTAATGGTGGTTGGAGGTCAAGGATCTAATTCCTCAATGGCTATTCGGTGGAATAAGTGTCGAAGACCCCAAAAGTAAATTATTTTTATTTTTTTTTAGATATAACAAAACTGATATTTCAGTGTGGTCTATATTATTATTATTATTATTATTATTATTATTATTATTATTATTATTATTATTATTATTATTATTATTATTATTATTATTATTATTATTATTATTATTATTTCAGTAGATGAAACCTATTCACATGGAAGAAGCACACAGGGGCCATTGACTTGAAAGTCAAGCTTCCAAAGAATGTTGGTTTCAACCTCCTACCGCAGACCCCACTCTGCAGTAGTAACTGATCGTGATAGGGAGCCAGTGATTTTTCATCACCCTGGGGGAGACAAGAACCTGCGACATCTGAGTGGCATGCCACGACACTAACCACTATACCAGGGGGAGACGAGAGAACCCTCGACATCTGAGTGGCATGTCACGACACTAACCACTATACCAGGGGGAGACGAGAACCCGCGACATCTGAGTGGCATGCCACAACACTAACCACTATACCAGGGGGAGACGAGAACCTGCGATATCTGAGTGGCATGCCACGACACTAACCACTATACCAAGGGGAGACGAGAGAACCCTCGACATCTGAGTGGCATGCCACGACACTAACCACTATACCAGCGAAATAATGAACAAAATGTGGGTGAAGTGGACTTGACTACAATTCTATTTCTTTTTTTTTATTTAAAGTCTATATCCTCGAATGCTTGTCTTCTTTTGCAAAACATGCATGGTAACCTGTCATAAACACAGGATAAATGTCAGGTGTAAAAATTGTGAGAAAGAGAGACATAATAAACTTATTTTTCGGTGACAAGCAGAGAGTTAACGAGCTTCAGAAATTACAGCATAAAAAGCAATGATCTGCTGAAATCACGCAAACTTTAGAAAACTTTTTCTTAATTAAATTTTTTTTTCAGGACATAAACTTAGAAACTCGGAGGAAATAAAAGCCTTTTTCTCCTTCTATTCCGTTGTGGCAAGCAAACTTCTGAACTCGTTTCCTACTTCCCTTTTCCCATATTTCACGACAGATATACCGTTTCCGTAGGGGTTAAATTCCTTCCCTTTTTCCATCCTCATAGTTTGAGGGTGGTTGGGATAGGATGGGATGGAATGGGATGGGATGGCATAGATGTGGTTAAAACAAGAAAGAAAAAAGGTAAGAATGAACGGAGGACAGTTCCATACCGAAGAGCATCTGAAAATAAGTTGATTGGTGCTCTGGCTATCAAAAATGATTTTTCAAAAAATTACCATAGTATATCTCCCGAAGAAATTATTTTAAAGAGGTAATGAGGACAAATAAAACTCTACTTATGCCAGACGACCCGGGGGCAGGTTTTTTTGTTAATGTAAATTTTATGTATCTAATTTATATAAATATATTTACAGGAGAAAACCTGTTTTAAAAAGCTAATGAGAACAAATAATACTTTACTTATGCAAAAGTATTTTAATTCTGTATCAAACGTTTCTAAAAAAAAAAAAACATGGGACATAAAACGACTTTTTCTTAGAAGAAAAAAACATGAATGGAGCAATAAAGTTTTGATACAAAATAAGTAAAAAATGCGCCGAAGTTTCTTAGGCGCAATCGAGTTTTCTGTACAGCCGCCACAACTTATAATCAAGGCCACCGAAAATAGATGTCTTTCAGTGGTCTCGTATATTAATGCTGTATGAGCCTTTTTGACCTTTGGAACCAACCACGGCCTCAGGTGGCTATCCTATATCGCCGTTAAGCATGATTATGGCTAACTTAACGCCAAATAAAATAAAGACTACTGAGCTAGAGGGCTGCAATTTGGTATGTTTGATGATTGGAGAGTGAATGATCATCTTACAATTTGCAGCCCTTCAGCCCTCAGTAATTTTAAGATCTGAGGGCGACAGAAAAAGTGTAAACTGAAAAAAGTGACGGAAAAAGTGAGGACAGAATAAAGTGCGGGACGACAGGCAAAGCAAGAGCACTAGATTTCTACAGAAAACTAAAAATAGAAAGAATTTAACTTATCGTGCTCCTTGATCGCAAGGTCTTCCAGCAGGAAGTTAGGTTTTCATGGACCATTAAATAGTAGTTATCTGGAAATTCCAAGCTATAAATCACTATAAACATGTTAATAATGCTTCGGGTTTTTGCTTGAAGGCACATTTTAGCACACTGTCCTTCATTTCATTATCTGTATCTTGTTTTCACTTTAGTTCTTAAATACAAAAAAAAAAATTATTTTCATTGACGCGTCTCATTACCAATTAGTAGAAAAAGAAAACTATTGAGATGGCTTTGTCTGTCCGCACTTTTTTCTGTCCGCACTTTTGCTGTCCGCCCTCAGATCTTAAAAACTACTGAAGCTAGAGGGCTGCAAATTGGTATGTTGATCATCCACCCTCCAATCATCAAACATTCCAAATTGCAGCCCTCTAGCCTCAGTAGTTTTTATTTTATTTGAGGGTAAAATTAGCCATGGTCGAGCATTTGGACTGCTATAGGTGCCAACAACACAGGCCACCACCGGGCCTTGGCTGAAAGTTTCATGGGCCGCGGCTGACAGTTTCGTGGGCCGTGACTGAGAGTTTCATACAGCATTATTCGCTGTACAGAAAACTCGATTGCGCCGAAGAAACTTCGGCGCATTTTTTACTTGTTTTTTCTTGTAAATCTTCGTAAAGTTCTTTGTATAAAAGGGGGGTATTTTATTTGTTTAATCTTTCCTTTTGTGATGAAAATGTAGTAATCAATGGCAATTTATTCTTCCGATTATAAAAGCTCTGAGGATGATTTCAGTTAATGATTTATCTTTTTTTATACATAATTTTTACTTCTGTCTTCATCTTTACTCTAAGTTATTTCGTTTTTATTGTATATTTGCGTTATATTATTTTCTCTCCTGATCGGCATTCCTGTGTAATACAGTTATCTATTTACTTTTGAGCCCTGTAACCTGTACTGCACGTTTTTCTTTTATTGCAAGGTAATACAGATCTTGGATTGTTTAATAGAAATATTATCTATCATGAATAACAACAATAATCACACAAAATAAAAAAAAATATGCCGCAAAAAAATAGAGGCACCTACCCAATATACTTACTCAGCGTCGATTGTTGGTAATGAAAATGCAATAAACGTCATTATGGCATTATAATTAATGGTGCTTTTATGCCTATAATGAGCTTGACTAATGTGAATAGAGAATCGAGACTTCATCATCCCAAATTAGAGCATAAATCTGTTTATGGTTCGAAGATTCTTCGGCGCAATTGAGTTTTCTGTACAGTCGCTACAGCGTATACTCAAGGCCATCGATAAAAAGATCTATCTTTCGGTGGTCTGGTACATTGCATGAGCCGCGTCCCATGAAATCCTCTCGGCCGTGGTGGCTGTGTTGCGTTGTACCAAGCACGATTATGGCTAACTTTAACCTAAATAAAAATAAAACTACACAGGAGGCTAAGGGCTGCAATTTGGTATGTTTGATGACTGGAGGGCGGATGATCAACATACCAATTTGCAGCCTCTAACTCAATTAGTTTAAGATCTGAGGCGGACAGACAAAGTGTGGACAGAAAAAGTGCGGACGTGACAGACTAAACTGGCACAATAGTTTTCTTTTACAGAAAACTAAAAATCCGTGTAATTATTCTTGTTCAGGAAGGTAAATCGTATATTAGACCTTCACTATTAATTCATTTTGTCAACATTCTTTTTGTAATAGCTACTGACGGTTACAATCGTTATTTGTATCTTAGTTACTGGCAAGGCTTACTATATCCAAACGTAAACAATGACTGATCGTGTATTATGTGTGGCGTTTCATAGTGGGGGTATATATTTATTTTGGACATAAGAAGCAACATTCTTTACCAAAAAGTAATATTCTTTGGGTCTGCCACATTTTTTTCTACCAACTACTGTACTTCACATTCAAATCCAATTTAAACCTACT
>NC_089749.1:18372661-18390161 GCF_040412425.1 Macrobrachium rosenbergii | reverse complement strand
TGTTAAAACATTTTTAATAATAATAATAATAATAATAATAATAATAATAATAATGATATTTTTGATTTCAGCGTATACCAAATAAGGCAGTTAAACATTTTTAATAATAATAATAATAATAATAATAATCTTTTGATTTCAGTGTATACCAAATAAGGCAGTTTCCCTGAGATTAGCGAATGGTGATATAACCTCATTAAACAATTTTCCCTTTTAATACAACTACGCCCACTTGAGATTAAATACATTCATCAATAAATGGAAATGGTTATTACTAACATTAATAAATTAAGTAAAGTTTCTCAAAACTAATCACAATTCGACATTAATACTCATACCCGTAATGAGGTGCATACCCGTAATTGCCATGGTGTCTGGGTGCTACGTACGACCGTCCGTTATAGGGATGGTAAGCCACTCCCACCCCGTGTCCATGTCCGTGTCCGGGAAAACCGCCCACGTGTACGTGATCGTGTCCGTACACGTCATGAGGTCCTGTCTGGATTCCATGGTGGACGCCATGGAGGTGGGCGTGGGGGTGGTCATGGACGTGGGCGTGGAGGTGTCCATGGACGTGGGCGTGGGGGTGGTCATGGACGTGGGCGTGGAGGTGTCCGTGGAGGTGGGCGTGGGGGTGCACCCCGTGTCCGTAACCGTATGCGAGGGGAGGACGGTACTCGTCGTGGACCCCGTATTCGGGACCGAGTTCGTGTTCGCTCACCACGTGTCCTAACCCGTGGGTGGGGAGCAGGTGGAAGGGCCCGTGTTTGTCGAGGTGACCGAGGATCACCTTCCTGTCGACCACACTCGGTCCTGGGATCAGAGGAAGGGCGTTGTGGGGCGCCTTGTATACGTATTCTGAGGACACGAACGTCGTCAGGAGGGCAACGACCTGGCAAGAGAATAATATAATAAACAGGTAAAGAGGAAGCATAGAGACGATAAAGGGGAATAGAGATGATAACAATACCTAACAAGTAAAAAATGCGCCGAATTTTCTTCAGCGCTATCGAGTTTTCTGCACAGCGTATAATCAAGGCCACCGAAAATAGATGTACCTTTCGGTGGTCTCGTTATAATGCTGTATGAGCCGCGGCGCATGAAACTTTAACCACGCCCCGGTGGTGGCCTGTCATATATCGTTGCCAGACACATGATTACGGCTAACTTTAACATTAAATAAAATAAAAACTACTGAGGCTAGAGGGCTGCAATCTGATAAGTTTGATGATTGGAGGGTGGATGATCAACATACCTATTTTCAGACCTCTAGCCTCTGGAGTTTTTAAGATCGGAGTGCGGACAGAAAAAATGTGGACAGAATAAAGTGACGACGGACAGATAAAGCCGGCACAATAGTTTTCTTTTACAGAAAACGAAAAAACAAAGATAGACTGTCGTCAGGAACAGAAAGACAAGGCAAGAGAACGATTCGATGATAACAGGAAAATGAGAACAACGATGGCTGGTAGACAAAGAGGGATAGTAAATAACGAAGATAATGAATGATGGATAATGATAAAAAGTAATTAAGACTTATAAAAATGAACAACAGTAGTAATTAAGTAGTCATACTGAAGACAAGTAAGAGGAATAATGATGATAAAAAAGAAGTATAATAATGTGAAAGATGTGACTATTTTATTTGATTCAATGAATTTTAGTCTGTCAAGCATTTTTGGCCAATCGGCACTCAAGACAGTAAAAAGAGGGTGTTCGAGTGGTTGGACAGCAAGACCAAGAGATCCAGAAAAGAAAGGAGATGAAGTACTACAAGGATCTAAAGGTGGAACTGGGAAAAAACTCCACAGTTCCACTGAGAGGTAACAGTTAGAGAAAGTGGAAAGCAAGACTGAAGTAAGAAGTGGAAATGGAAGTGAGTTAAGGTTCGAAAGGAACGCAGCAAACACCCTTCAGCAATGCCTACAGTGCACCACGTGAGACTGATGGCACTAACCTCCCCAGGCGGTGCAAGAGGTCTTCTGAAAGATATTAGAAATTAAAAGAGCAAAACTTTCCTCATAATCGTGGATGAAATGTGGTTCCGAAAATAACAAAAATAATTGGTTCGACAAGCAACTCTCTAATTGAGGCCAGACAGCCCTCACACTAATTATACAACTCGGCACAAATAATGAACAGGAGTTGTTGAGAATCCCGTGTTTACCAAACTTAAATTTTCTTTCGAAACTGCCAAGTCAAATATGAACCGTCGTGTAAGTCCAATTTCATTCGCTAAACAAGATGGAAAAGAATAATTACCTTTTCGATTTAGATATACTCTATCTCATTTTTAGTATTCTGATCTTTATCATTACTTTTTTATTTTAATAAACTTTAAATTCTATCATATTATTACTTGTTTCTTTCTGTCAACGCTTGTAAAAGAATAATAAAGATAAAACCTCAATTCTCTGACAACGTTGCAGTCCAATGAATAATTGTTTTATGGGTCTTAAATCCTTACAATGTTCTGTCATACGAGGTCACATAAATGATAGATGAATTGAGATATGAATATAAAGCATATAAATAAACATGTTATGTATTTTCACGTTTTGTATTTTCACAGATTATGTGTGTATATATATATGTATATATGTATATATATATATATATGTGTGTGTCTCTCTCTCTCTGTGTATACATGTACACACACATATATATGTATGCATATATACATATATATTAATACATATATATATGCATATATACATATATATTAATATATATATATATATATTTATATATATATATATATATATATATATATATATATATATATATATATATATATGTATATATGTGCATATATACACATATGTCAATATATATATGTCTCTCTGTGTATACATGTATTACACACACACACACACACACATATATATATAGTGTGTGTGTGTATATATATATGCATATATACATATATATTAATATATATATATATATATATATATATATATATACATATATATATATATATATATATATATATATATATATACATATACAATTATACAAGCCACCAATTAAAACGCGCCTCGATCCCGTAAACACCCCTTACCAACAACAACTTCATCGTTCCAACGATCCTCGCACACTGGCCGAACAAAACAAAACAGGCGGCGGAATAAATATATAGGAATCGAGAGCAACAACCTCCGGGCGCGTTCTATCCGAGTCGAAAGGTATGTGGCGAATATAACGCACCGATGGAATGTCTCTCTCTTTTATAGCTCGGCCAGGACCTTACGTACCTCTCTGATGGTCTCTCCTTTACCAGGCAGTTTCTCCTAATTAAACCGGGCCTGCAGATAATTGCTCCTCGCGCGAGTTGTAATGGTTCATTTACCGCAAAGGACAAAGATCTGTAGACAAAGCGGAGAGGGAGAGGGAGAGTCAGTACAGTTGCGCTTTGTCAGGAAGTATGATCGAGTCGTCAAATTATAATAGTCTAAATTAGATTTAGGAAAACTATGACAGTGGTTTAGTGGGGGATTTTATAAAGTACGATGAATTTGCAGCATTCGCTTGAGGAATCGGTAAGATGAATAAAAAGTAAAATAAGAGTAAAATGAGAGAATGATCTAAGAAACAAATTTAAAAAGGTAAAACAAATACGTCGCACTTCCTTGATGAAACTGCAAAAATCATAATTTTGTTAATCATTCGGAGAGGAAAACTGCCAAATTAACGTCAGTACACAACAATCATCGTCCTAAATATAAAACAAAAGTCAAAATTAGATGAAATGACAGCTAAACGTAGATAAAAAATAGTGAAATTAAATCAAAGGTTGTTAAAAATACTAAAAAATAAAAAAAAATAGCCCATACGGCGGCTACTGCTTTCACGCTTACGAGTCAAATACGTCAAACTGTAATTTGCGGTTTGAGTTATGTTATTTTCTCATAACCTTCGTATTCTCAGATATGCTTTATAAAAGAATCTAATAATGGAAAGAATCTCTGACACGCTGGTTTCATTCAAGTGAAACTTTCACTTACACTTGAACAGTTCTATTAGAGTAAAGAGTAATGGGAGTAGATTGAAGGATACCTAAACCCTAAGGTCAATGTTCTCTCTCTCTCTCTCTCTCTCTCTCTCTCTCTCTCTCTCTCTCTCTCTCTCTCTCTCTCTCTTTTATCAGAGATTATATATATCTTTATATATATATATATATATATATATATATATATATATATATATATATATATATATATGTATGTATAACATATTTTATATATATACATATGTACATGCTAATTTATACTTATATAAATGCATATATAAACATAATGACACGTCTCGAGTAAAATGACACAAATATACATCATACGCCAGTATCAATTACCATGCAGGCATGATGGAAATTTATGTTGATCCCCCTTGAAATTCGTGAACAATAACAGGGCGAAATGAACAGAATTTCACCCTAGAACAATAACGCAAGTTGATTAAGTTAAGGCCCAAACATTACTCTCTTCTGGGGCATCAACAAGCAACAAAACACAAGCACAATTCATCACCGTGACTCAGCGCACAAACAACTGATCAGTCTTAGTCAGGGGAATAATGATTATTGGTTACGAGAATACACGGAAATTTGTTCATCTCTCTCTCTCTCTCTCTCTCTCTCTCTCTCTCTCTCTCTCTCTCTCTCTCTCTCTCTCTCTGAATATATATATATAATATGCATGTATGTATATATATAGATATATATATACATTATATATATAAATATAATGTATATACATTATATTTATACTATATATATATATATATATATATATATATATATATATATATATATGTATACACACACATTATGTATATATATAATATATATACATATATATATGTATATGTATTTATATATACAATATAATATATATATGTATATACAATATATATATATATATATATATATATATATATATATATATATATATATATATATATATATATATATATAAATATATATATATATATACATATATATATAATATATATATATATATATATATATATATATATATATATATATATATATATATAGTGTGTGTGTATGTGTATTTATCTATATATGATCGCTGTGTGTGTATTTATCTACACAGATTCTCTCTCTCTCTCTCTCTCTCTCTCTCTCTCTCTCTCTAGGTAGCAGCATATAAGATTATTTGTTTCACCAGATACCCAGAATTAATAGAACCCTTTCTCCACTACCTGGCTCTATTCCTCTATTAGTTGGTTATTGTAGCTAGCTGGCCATTAACTGGTATTATTAGTTAATTATTCTCTCTCTCTCTCTCTCTCTCTCTCTCTCTCTCTCTCTCTCTCTCTCTGTCGGTTTCCTTCCATCCTGACCCCGTGTTCCAACCCCTCCCCTCTCTTCTTTCCTTTACTTCCGGCCCATCACCTCTCTCTCTCTCTCTCTCTCCTATCCCCTGTCGGTTTCCCTCCCATCCTATCTCTCCCGTTCCAAACCCCCCCCCCCCGTCTCCCTTTCGGCCTGGCACTCCCTCTCCCCTCTCTCTCCCTCTCTCTCTCTCTCTCTCTCTCTCTCTCTCTCTCTCTCTCTCTCTCACACCCTTTGTTGGTTTTCCACCCATCCTGTCTCTCCTTTTCCAAACTCCCAACCCCCTCTCTCTTTTTCTCTCACTTTCGGCCTGGCATCCCCTGCTCTCTCTCTCTAACCAGAAAAATCCCTCACTTTCCTCGTCGTTAATTTGCTTTCGTTAATGTTCTAGCAACACGTCCCCTTGCGATTTTTTTTTTTTTGTCGTCTTTTTTCAACAGTCGCCAAAAATACTTTTGTGTGGTGCAATGCTTCAAGCAAACAAGCTTGGTTTACTTAGTAGTGTTTTCAGAATTAACTCTTGGGCAAAGCAAACACAGACGCCAAAAGCCAAAAAAGTAAAAAGAAAAAAATAGAGTTTAAGACTCACTTCCTGCTTTTGAGAAGTTGCGTTTCATTGGTTTAATGTTTACATTAAGGAACCAATAAAGAGTCTGACCGATTTAGGCTTTGAAAATCCGTAATTGTTTTCGTTGTGAAATTCCTCGTAGCTTATCTGTGTATTTTGGTGTTTAAAACCATACACTTTCACAAATATGTATGTATGTATTATATATATACAGTATGTATATAAAGATAGTAGATAGATAGATAGATAGACATATGCGTATTTTATAAGGATATATGTATGTGTGTATGAAGACAAAAACATACACATATATATATATATGTGTGTTTATATACATTATATATATATATATATATATATATATATATATATATATATATATATATATATATATATATATATATATATATATATATATATATATATATATATATATATATATATGTATATGTGTGTGTGTGTGTGTGTGTGTGTGTGTGTGTGTGTATTTCTGTTCCACTTGTTCCTCGCACATTGATGTTAAAATCATTTTTTGCCAATATAATGAAAGGCTCTCTGTCGTAAATTTTCAGTATTCTTTGTAATGTTATATTTTTCATCTGCAATGAATTTCTTACAACATTTTATTGCAACTCGATTGATGTCAGAGGTACGATGAATGCTTGCAGACAGAGAGAGAGAGAGAGAGAGAGAGAGAGAGAGAGAGAGAGAGAGAGAGAGAGAGAGAGAGAGAGAGAGAGAGAGAGAGAGATGATTATGACTAAGCAGTCTGAACGGTAAAACTGAAGGAGGAAAATATCAGTTATTGGAAGAATTATGTTTTCAGAGAGAGAGAGAGAGAGAGAGAGAGAGAGAGAGAGAGAGAGAAAGAATTATGACTCATCTGCCGAAAGGCAAAACTGAAGGAAGAAAAAAGTCAAAGGGGTGATGAATTATACTTACAGTGAAATAGCTGAAAAGAGAGAGAGAGAGAGAGAGAGAGAGAGAGAGAGAGAGAGAGAGAGAGAGAGAGAGAGAGAGAGAGAATTATGACATACCCATTGAAAGGCGAAGTTGAAGGAAGGGATATGTACTGTTTTCCTCAACAAAAAACAGTTTTGCATCAATACAAGCAGACACCAGTCTGATGGAGAAAAACAGCATTAACGAAGATTACAACAAGTAAAAAATGCGCCGAAGAAATTTTTCGGCGCAATCGAGTTTTCTGTACAGCCGCTACAGCGTGTAATCAAGGCCGCCGAAAACAGATCTGTCTTTCGGTGGTCTCGGTACAGTGCTGTATGAGCCGCGGCCTTTGAATCTTTAACCCCGACCCGGAGGTGGCCTGTCCTATATCGTTGCCAGAAGCGCGATTATGGCTTACTTCAACCTTGAATAAAATAAAAACTACTGAGGCTAGAGGGCTCCAATTTGGTATGTTTGATGATTGGAGGGCGGATGATCAACATACCAATTTGCAGCCCTCTCGCCTCAGTAGTTTTTAAGATCTGAGGGCGGACAGAAAAAGTGCGGACACAAAAAAGTGCAGACAGAATAAAGCCGGCACAATAGTTTTCTTTCACAGAAAAATTTAAAAATTATGATTATGAAATTAAAATCGACTCAAAATTCACCTATCCTTAATCTTTACAAGAACAGCAAGTTTATATTATGAACGCCGGGAATATGTCTCGCTTATTTTTTTCCTAAGCTCGACTTTTGCACATTTAAGTGTCGCATATATAATAAGGGGATCGGAGGGTTAGCCACGACAAAAACACATTAAGAAAATAACTCTATGATGCCAAAGGTAATTATAACCAGGTACCTTTCATCCTAACCCCTAAGGAAAGAAGGGGACTTTGAAAATGCCATTTTGGTATAATTTAAACTCATTATTAATAATAACTATAATTATAATTATAATGGTTGGGATAATTACTAATGATAATTTTCGGTGGCAGCTCCGAAGACTTTAAGGAACGGGATCCTTGTGATAATTATTAATAATTTTCGGGAACAGTTCGAAAGGCTTCAAGGAACGAGATCCTTGCAATAATTTTCAATGATAATTTTCGGCGACAACTCCAAAGGCTCCAAGGAAATGGATCCTTGTCTCCATTCATGGTGTCTCGTAACACACGTCCGGCTACCTCTTCCCAAATTCGTTCCTGGAAAATCAGCAATACTCTGATTGCATAGGCAAGGGAATTCTTCATTTCCCCCTCTGCAAGGCTTTGGAACTCATTTCCTGCTGCCGTACTATCCTTAATGTTATAATTCCTGCAGAGTTAATCCCTACTTTGTCCTCAACCGTTTTGCTTTTTCATCGGGCCTGGGCAGGTTAGGAGTGCCATCTCATTTCCTCCAACATTACAATGAAATTAAGGATTCTACAATACAATATGAAATATGTACACATACAACTATTGTATCTGTATGTAACAATGATTAAATACAGGTAATGGCCTCCGAGTTACAAACCTGTTACAAAATGTAGTATAACACAATATACCTACTATATTACAATCACAAGGCAATGACAACATTACATAAATATATGCAACACTTTTTGTCTAGAAAAGTATATTAGTAATGCTATAATAATAAAATGTTAAAATAGGGCCTGTGGGCTATGCCGCCCTAAAATGTAAAACTGCAGTATCTGCAAAATTTTCGAAATTGAGATATGCCACCTATTGGGCTCTTGAAACACAAATACACAAGTTACTACAGTTTCAGGATGATTCTTCATTGCTTTATTTAGGGGGTCCTATTTGCAGTATCTGCAAAGTCAGCAGTAAGGCAAGGAAAAACTAAAGTATCCACCATTTTTATCAGTTTTGTATTTTTGCAGATAATGCAGTCTTCCATTTTAGGGCAGTGTTGGTATTGTTACAAAAGGGAGTGACCCTCAATAAGGTAGTTAAATGATCTACGTGACTGATAATTGCCTTGTTTTTCAGTGAAGACTCCCTCGTCTAGGGGGAAGTTTTGTTTCTGTAATAAAAGCAAAATAAAAAAAAATGCGAAATCAGATGAACGTGTCTAGGCAACTAATTAAAGGAGATAATTAATTTGAAGTTCACAAACAATTCACAAACAAAAGGAATAGAGGGACTGTTATTATTATTATTTTTATTATTATTATTATTATTATTATTATTATTATTATTATTATTATTATTAATAGTAGTAGTAGTAGTAGTAGTAGTACAAGCCACAAGTCCATGATACCTAGCAAACTCTCATAGAACAGAATACTGAACAAATCACATATTTTTTTATATTCACACATCGGTTCATTATTTCTATCTAGACAAAGAGAAAATACATAAAACTATGAAAGCATAAATGTGTACATAAATAAGTACATCAATTCTGCTTTGCATCATTGCGTAGAGAGATACAAATGCATGACGGAAACGGGTCATTTGAGAAAGAATTCAGAGCGACTGTCGTGTTGAATCTGAAACTTGAAAATTTTACTTGTAAACGACATTGAACTTGTTGATGAATGACTCAAGACCGATAATGGCGAGGGAGCCAGAAATGTTCAACTTTGTTATTGATTATAACGTAGGACTTTTCTAACAAGATGACTTTTAAGTCTCTTACATGGGTTTGTGACAAGACACTTTTCCATATTAGGAGGAAGACAAGCGATGGGTAAGTTAGGAGTCCCATCTCATTTCCTCCAACATTACAATAAAATTAAGGAGTCTACAAAAAAAAATTAAGTATATCTTAGGTTTACCAGACCACTGAGCTGATTAACAGCTCTCCTAGGGCTGGCCCGAAGGATTAGACTTATTTTACGTGGCTAAGAACCAACTGGTTACCTAGCAACGGGACCTACAGCTTATTGTGGAATCCGAACCACATTATACCGAGAAATGAATTTCTATCACCAGAAATAAATTCCTCTAATTCTTCATTAGCCGGCCGGAGACTCGAACTCAGGCCTAGCGAGTGCTAGGCGACAACTCTACCGACTCACCCAACGAGTAAATAAGAATGTTACGAAATATGTACGCATATAATTATTCAATCTGTATGTAACAATGATTAAATACAGGTAATGGCCTTCGCATTACAAACCTGTTACAAAAAGTAGTACAACGCAATATACCAAATATATTACAATCATAAGGCAATGACAACATTACATAAATATATGCAATACTTTTTGACCAGGAATGTACATTAGTCTTGCTATAATAATAAAATGTTAAAATAAACCCTGTGTCTATGCTGCCCTAAAATGCAGATATACCTGCAAAATTTTCGAGTTTCAGAATGATTCTTCAACTTTATTTACTGGGTCCCATTTGCAATATGTGCAAAATCACTAATACAAAAGTTAACTTTTACTGTTTCAGACCAATGATTCTTCAATGCTTTATTTACGAGGGTCCCATTTGCAATATCTGCAAAATCAATGAAGAACTAAGGGAAGGAAAACTGCAGTATCCACCATTTTTATCAGTTTTGTATTTTTGCAGATGCTGCAGTTTTCCATTTTAGGGCAGTGTGGGTATTGTTACAATAGGGAGTGACCCTTGATAAGATAGTTAAATGATTGACATAACTGATAATTGCCATGTTTTTCAGTGAAGACTTCCTCGTCTAGGGGAAAGGTTTGTTTCTCTAATAAAAGCAAAATAAAAAAAAAAACAAGAAATAAGGTGAACGGGTCTAGCAAGCTAGTTAGCAGTTAATGAAAGATCAAAGTGATTTTGAAATCCATAAACAGATGGAATAGAGGGCTGCTTACTATTATTATTAGTAGTAGTATTTTTTGTGGGGGGTGGGGTGTCTATTACAGTCATCCTATTCGACTGGGTGGCTTTTATAGTGTGGGGTTCCGGGTTGCATCCTGCCTCCTTAAGAGTCCATCACTTTTCTCACTATGTGCGCTGTTTCTTGTAGCACACTTTTCTGCAAGAGTCCTGGAGCTACTTCGACATCTAGTTTTTCCAGATTCCTTTTCAGGGATCTTGGGATCGAGCCTAGTGTTCCTATGATTATGGGTACAATTTCCACTGGCATATCCCATACCCTTCTTATTTCGATTTTCAGGTCCTGAAACTTATCAATTTTTTTCTCCTTTCTCATCTACTCTAGTGTCCCATGATAATGCGACATCAGTGTATGATACTTTCTTCTTGATTTTGTCAATCAACGTCACGTCTGGTCTATTGGCACGTATCACCCTGTCTGTTCAGATACCATAGTCCCAGAGGATCTTTGCCTGACCGTTTTCTATCACTCCTTCAGGTTGGTGTTCGTACCACTTACTACTGCAAGCTAGCTGGAATAGAAGAGAAGCTAGAGAAAAGGTGTAGGAATGGAGGGAAACAAGAGGGCTGGCCCGAAGGATTACACTTATTTTACGTGGCTAAGAACCAATTGGTTACTTAGCAACGGGAATGGAGGAGAAGCAAGAGAAAAAAGTGTCGAAGGCCCATCGGAGGAGAAGCAAGAGAAAATGAATGGAGGAGATGCAAGAGAAAAAGAATGGAACGGAGGAGATGCAAGAGAAAAGGTGTAGGAATGGAGGAGAAGCAAGAGAAAAGGTGTAAGGAATGGAGGAGAAGCAAGAGAAAAGGTGTAGGAATGGAGGAGAAGCAAGAGAAAAGGTGTAAGGAATGGAGGAGAAGCAAGAGAAAAGGTGTAAGGAATGGAGGAGAAGCAAGAGGAAAGGTCTAGGAATGAAGGAGAAGCAAGAGAAAAGGTGTAAGGAATGGAGGAGAAGCTAAAGAAAAGGTGTAGGAATGGAGGAGAAGCAAGAGAAAAGATGTAGGAATGGAGGAGAAGCAAGAGAAAAGGTGTAAGGAATGGAAGAGAAGCAAGAGAAAAGGTCTAGGAATGGAGGAGAAGCAAGAGAAAATGGTGAATGGAGGAGAAGGAATGCAAGAGAAAAGTAAGGAATGGAGAGAAAAGATGTAGGAATGGAGGAGAAGCAAGGGAAAAGATACGGTCCTTAAAGTGGCCATATTGATTCTGCCAGAGATGAAAGGGTTAGTGGCTTGAGGGAAATCAGTAAGAAAAAAGTCCAGAAAATCGCAGAGAAAGGAAAAGGATGAAGGATACGGATCAGATGGGACGTCAAGCTGAATGGGAAGAAGACAAGAAAGTGGAGGGAACTCATTTAACTTCTGACAACATAAATGGAAAAATCTGACATGAGAAGTTGATAAACATTCTATGACCAGCTACACATATTGCTATAAGCAGACCAAAGAAGGTTACATATTCTAGAGCAGTGGTTGGCATCTAATTTCAATAACCAGTTATTATTATTATTATTATTATTATTATTATTATTATTATTATTATTATTATTATTATTATTTTATTAGGAAATTATTAAAAGAAGTTGAAGGATTTTTGCTTATATCAACAGGGAGGGAGGCATCAAATACTGACATAAATAATGGTTATTATTATTATTATTATTATTAGACTATATTATTATTATTATTATTACGTTTATTATTATTATTATAAAGAATTGAGTATTTATATCTTGTTATAGAAAATAACTTGGCATCATAATTTCAATAAATTTTATTAAATTTTATTATTATTATCCCCTGGAAATTATTATTCAGTTGAACCCTAGGTTTATAACTTATGATCAAAAGGAACTTGGCATCAAATTGCTCAATAAACAATAAATATTTATTATTATTATTATTATTATTATTATTATTATTATTATTATTATTATTATTATTATTATTATTATTCAGAAGTTGAACCCTATTTATATGCTTACATCAAAAGGAACTTGGCATCAAATTGCTCAATAAATATTTATTATTATTATTATTATTATTATTATTATTATTATTATTATTATTATTATTATTATTATTATTATTGTTATTCAGAAGTTGAACCCTATTCATATGGAACAAGCCCAAAGGGGCCATTGACTTGAAATTCAGGCTCCCAAAGAATATGGTGTTCATTAGAAAGGAGTAAAAGAAGGTATTGGGAAATACAGAAAGAAGAGCTCAGTTATCAAAAGTAAAAAAGAAAATAAATTAACAAATCAATGAATAAATGAGTAAATTATTAAAATAAAAGGAGAACTGTTTCAGGGTAGGAGAGCTGTTTTAGGGAGGCATTGCATCTATGCGTTGCATCTTCGCTTGAACTTTGCAGAATACTTAAAAATAAAAAATCTCCCTAATAAACACTCTAACTGGTATAAACCTTCAAGAAAAATTCTTCCAATTTACCAAGCCATTATTTAGTATCCCTCTTCCTCCGGTTGTAAATGGAAAGTATCAAGTATATTCAGAGGAAAGCCGAGGCTAATCCAATAACGAAGAGAATGTCATGGGGGGGGCTGTTTAATTAGCTCTTTATTCACCCTCGGAACGTTAATTGTGTTAAATGGTGCCAAAGGAATGCAGTGATAATTCTTATTTCAAAATATTTGTATAAATAGCTGAGCCTTCTCAGTACGAATGCCAGGGAAGGAAAGTAGGTTACTAGGTGAAGCGTCGCTTTGAATTTAACGAATTCGTAACTAAATTGGGATTAAAATGTCCGTGATTGAGTAATTTGTTTAATAACGGTGATGCAATATTTTTATTATTATTATTTTTCTAATTTCTGAATATGTATAAAGTAGAATATTGTGTTCAGGGAAAAAAGTAGCTGATAAAAAGGTGTCATTAGACACATGAGAATAAAAACGTGGTGCAAGACAGGAGACAAAATATATATATATATATATATATATATATATATATATATATATATATATATATATATATATATATATATATATATATATATATATATATATATATATATATATATACGAATATGTATAAAATGGGATGGGTATGAATGAAACTAATAAATCTTTGCTGCAGCAAATGTTACTTTTATTGGTCGAGATATTCGTATTTATTTGCGTATCCTTAAAATTAGGACTCGTTCGAAGATGGCTGGACATAAAGAGAGGCCCAGTCAGTTACCGGCCGTATCCGTAAGGGAATCCGTAGCCGTAGTTACCGTGGAATCTCGGAGAGACGAAGGAATGGCCGTGGTAGGGATGGTGAGCAACGCCGAGGCCGTATCCGCGCCCGTATACGGGATAACCGTATCCGTACCCACCGGAAAAGTGGCCAGGCTCGGGATCGGCGCTGCGTTTCCCGATGTAGTGAACTCGGGGGCCGTATCCGTAACCGAGGCCGTAACCTCCTCCCAGGCCGTGGCCGCCGAAACCTCTCCCTAGTCCGAAGCCGCCGTGACCTCCCCCGAATCCGAGTCCGCCGTAGCCACCGTACAGCCTTCCGTGCCCGAGGCCGTGGCCGAGGCCACCTCCGAAGCCGAAGCCTCGGCCGAGGCCGTAGCCAGGGTCGGCCGAACGCTTCTGCTCTGCGGCCGCAAGAGCCACCAACAGAAGAGCGATCTGAAGAAGTGAAATACCGAGGGTTACTGAAGGCTGGTTAATTGATTGACTGATTGATTGATTGGCATTACAAATTTAAACAGCGTCGCAGTGGGCGTTGTTCATCGATAGCTGATAGAGCAGTGCAATGTATAAAAGAATAACAATGAGTTTACAATATTGACAAACAACAGTCAATAATTAGGTCATTGACAAATTGGTCCTACGGGATTTAGACATTGTTTATAAATGTCTATATTATTATTATTATTCAAGACAAACAAAAAAGGAATTTGCCTAATGAATTTCACTGTCTGACTAATGTGAACATAAAATGAAAGCAGGTAAGAAATAAAGGGGAGAGAATAAAATAATACAATAAGTTATAAGACTGACAAACAATAGTCGATAATTAGCTCAACAACAAATTGATCCCACGGGATTGAACGTTGTTCATCAAGGTTGATAGAGCAAAGCAATTATGATCAACTGACTGGTTACTTCAGATCATCAAAATTGCGTCACGATAACTATGGTCACTTACGAATGAATGTTCGTTATTGTAACTACTGAAATAATTGATTGTAATAAATAAAAAAAAAAAATATCGACTGGTTAGTTCAGATAATCAAAATTGCGTCACGACAACTATGGTTATCAACGCGGAATCAGTCACTATGGCAGCTGCTGAAATAATTGATTTGTAACAAATGGAAAAATATACTTGTACAAGAATCTAACTCTAGCAACAATATTCATGTAACCCAAGTCATTAGATCTAAAATTAAAGAACGCTTGAAATTATTTACTGGATGCCATTATTTTCAGTTGTCCCCCATCATTCAGGCTGAGGAGGTCATTATTATTATTATTATTATTATTATTATTATTATTATTATTATTATTATTATTATTATTATTATTAAAAAATACTCATAGTACAAGAGTCTTAAAATGGAGAAACAAATACGCATTTATGTATGTGTATATATATTTAAAGATAAAACTGTACAGGTAGCTTTCGGGAATCTGTTCAATATTATCTTTAAATATATGTACATATACATAACTGAGGATGTGTTTCTCCATTATTATTATTATTATTATTATTATTATTATTATTATTATTATTATTATTATTATTATTATTATTATTATTATTATTATTATTTAAGATCAAAAAGGATTAATCTTAAAAATTAAGGTCAACTTTTGGAATTTCAAAATAACACAAACATGACTCAATGAATGTAAGTGATATTTCCATGCAAATAAAATCGAGCTAAAACTGAACAAGACCTGCTGGTATTTACATACAACATTTTGCTTTATAATATTAAATATGCAAATAACGATTTGTAAAATTTACTGGTCGTCAGAACATTCGTAGATCAACATGTATCATTTTCCAGGTCAACAGGGTTGAATTATAACGGAGACAGTAGTTGAAATTATTAGGTAAAAAAATAAATTTGTTTATAATTTACGAAGTTTAAATTCACTTTCCATTAAAATAGCAATGTAAAACTTCTGGCACGTTCAAGAAGAATAAAAATTAAATGTGCAGATGACATCAGGCAAGAGTTTTCTATTAGCGCTCTGGAAATAAATCTGCAACGGAATATTTTATTCACAGAAATATGAGAACTTTTTAACGACACAGTTGCGTCAAGACTTCTGCGAGTGACGTGCTTATTTCAGTGTTGAAGCATTTAGCAAATTACGAATTGTGATAAGCATGGATGTACATTTCCGGTAATGTATATAGGCTATATATATATATATATATATATATATATATATATATATATATATATATATATATATATATATATATATATATATATATATATATATATATATATATATATATATATATATATACACATATATGTGTGTATATATATATATATATATATATGTATGTATATATATATATGTATGTATATATATGTATGTATGTATGTATATTTATATATACATATATATGTATATATATATATTTATATATACATACATACATGTATATATATATATATATATATATATATATATATATATATATATATATATATATATATATATATATATATATATATATATATATATATATATATATATATATATATATATATATATATATATATATATATATATCATAAACTGAGACAAACACAAGGGAAATCTAACCCCCAAACAAAAAGACAAATGTCAAAAGAAACATCAGACAACAACCAATTATGTTATAGTTAAAAAATTATTGAAAGGTCGAAAGGCTCCATCGAGCATCACAGCTCACAGTGTACTCGCAACTAGCTCCCAACGCAAGATCGGATGGTTGTTACCGTCCTTCTTCCAAAAGAATGACCACAAAACTGAGGCCTTTGATGTGCGCTACTAGGAAAGGTCTATGGAGACCGGCAGTTGTTATGTGGTATCAGGGTGTAAAATAAGATAGTTAGAGAATTGGGCCTTTCAGAGAAGATATTTGTTGAATTACTGCAGTTATAGAAGAAAATTCTGTTGGGACGACAGTCTGAGTATGAGGAAAATACCGGTCATATGAATTCTAAAACAAAGACAAAAAAATCTGTAACAAGAAGGGTAACTTTATCAAAATTTGTAAAAAATCTCGTAGACTGAAAAACCAGTTTCGTTTTCTGAAAAAAATATATCTGTAAATATCAGGAAGAGGCAAATATCTATCATAAAACGGAAAATTGCCTTGATAGAAAGCTAGAATAACAAGCATCATGAAGATGCTCAAAGAAATAAAAACAAATAATCTATTACAAATCCAAGAACAACCTGACTTCTTACCAAAGTTCTCATGATAGCTAAAAAGATATTTTTCGGCCAATGAGGGAGGGACTGCCTGGTGACTGTGTCAGTCTGAGATCAAGAGTTCTGTTTTATACTGATTCTGGACGACCTAGACCTTCTCACCTTCCTGCACAGACCTTAACCACGCCTTTCGTCGCTTGTCACTGAGCAAGATGGCGGCCGTGAGGAGGGCATGACGCAGCCGAAATAGATGCTTTGGACGGTAAAGATTCTGAAGACATGTCAGTGAGTCATATAATAATTCTTCCCCCAGTTTTCGCTATCGGTTGGTCTTTCCTCACTCAGAAATGTAATGGTTGTTAGTTAAGAGACTCAGGTTCTTGATGGAGTA
>NC_089749.1:18345161-18365161 GCF_040412425.1 Macrobrachium rosenbergii | reverse complement strand
CTAACTGCTTGCATACCAGCGAGTTTTCTCCAACTTCCCGACTCAGCAATGACCCAATTGACAGCATTTCATTCGAATTATCCCTTCTGAGTTAGCGTGCCCAGGTAATTCCCTGGGTGCAGTTGCTCTCAGGTTCCAACTGCTTTTAGACTTGGGTTCGATCCTGACCTGAGTCAGAAATTTATTTCTGTTCCACACGTGATTGTGTTGATTATTTCTATATAAATATATATATAAATATATATATATATATATATATATATATATATATATATATATATATATATATATATATATATATATATATATATATATATATATATGCATACAGAATCCCTCAGTGTATACAGACCCACAAAGGCAACTCCAATTCCATCTCAATTCCGAGCAACAAAGAACGACCGGACCCACCCATAACCATAACCTTTTAGAGGGCGGAATATGGCCACAGATCTAAGGCAGAGAGAGGCCAGGCGACTCCTATGGCCGAGATTGTTTCTGTCATATCTTGATGAGTCTTCCTGGAAGGGGACCTCGGCTCTGGAAAGGGCCCTGGAAAGATATGTGGGTAGATATTACCCTTTGTTGTCCACACGCAACAAATACTTTCTGGTTGCGAAGCCATGATGGTAGTTTGTGTCATGAATTGTATGTAGGGTTGGAAGAGATGGTGGCATGTGGAGAGCATTGTGGTCAGATAATTCTCTTTCAGTGAGAAAGCTCATTCACTGTATTGTAGTTTTAGTAATTGCCCAGATTTAATTATAATGATAAAGAAATCCAATCTATAATTGTTTACAAGTGTCTAAATTCATAATTATATCCCTGGAACATTCGAAAGCACTCAAACTGCACTCTCAATCTTTGGGGTGGCGAGCAGGAAAGTCTTTTGAAAGTTCCTAAATAAACAATGAACAAACATTTGTAATCCATTACGAGCAATAATATTAATGCAATAAGGCAACTCATTTCCAAATATTAAAAAATCTTCAACTCCCGACTTGCGGCCATATTACCTATCGTGCATCGATCATCCATGCATACCCTCTGCACAGTTTGATAGACCCATGCCTCTAATCCCATTTCCCACTAATAACCTTTTTCACCCTTTTACCCAGGCCATACTGACCCTCTATTCAATTTCCAGGGCACACGTATGAATAATCCAATTTCCAAACACCTACGCTTTGACCCAGTTTCATTTCCGATCCGTTCAGGAAGAATGGGGCGATTAGGAAACGCTATTGGGCATTGAATACCCTTTGTTTTAGCCTTGTTTTCCAGCCACTTGAGCTACGCAATAGCTAATCCCTTTTAATGCCCTGTGAAGGATAAGACCATTTCAGATACACACCTGGAGCACCGTCTTTTCTAAAGGTACTTCATGCGTCATGGGAAGTATGGAGACTAGATTTTAAATCCCAGTTGAGCTTAGCATAAGCCTATCTCACAAAGCGTTCTTTCTGCACTGGGATTAAAAACGGTGGCGATTTCAAAACGTTTCTCTTTGGATCAGTACAGTGAAGGTGAAGCCTAATCTTTTCAGTACCTAAAGTACACTTTTTTTTTTTTTTAACCACCTGCGCCTATCTTTGGGCCTCGTAGATCGGGAACCTTTCGGTGCAATAAACGCATTACGAAATCTCTGGACTGTATGTACGTTATTGAAGATTATCTTTTAGATTCTTTATAAAAATCGTTGCTTGTGTTCAGACCTCGTTCGTTGGTAATCCTTGCATACAAACTGTTCACACAAGGTCACTGTGACCTCGCTTTTAATGACCCTGCTTTGAGCTCGGGCTCACCGAAGAGGAGTATGACCCCGTGGGAGGGGAAAAAATGTACGACGGTTTTCCAGCTTTCGACGGTGAAAAATAGCTGCCATTTGCGTTGCAGTAACGGCGTAGGGAGTAATCTCTCTCCCTCTCTCGCCAGTGGGGGATTAACGAGAAGGGAGAGATTAATGCCGAGAGGTTAGAGATTAAAATCGCATCGATAACGAGGGACTTTGGGAAATGAGGATAATCTCGGCTCCATATCTCTAATGACTTTTGTCTGGTATTTTTATCCAGTTTTCTTTACTACTAAAGGCCAGGTGGTGTCAGGCAGGTACACCAGCTTTAAAGCAGAATAGATAACTCTCAGGCTTAAAGGTCAGTTGTGAGTCGTAGGCTTAGGATGGGGAAATAAAATGAGTCAATATCAGGTGAAGGGAGCCGTGGCCCCTTGTACCTGTAGTCACATTATTTACCATTTCATTTATTTGATGAAGACAAGTCGTAAGGCAAACAGCTTAGACGGCGGTAGTAAACTCGAGAGATAAAAGGGAAATTTCTGTCTGTAAATATTTTCCGTTTCCGTGAATGGTACTTATTTTTTTATTAGCCTCGTGACTCTACATAATATTCTCCTATAAGGGCAGACTTTCTGGTAAATATATTCTATTTTCACGAAGAGATTGTTTTTACTATAAGAATTCACGATAAAAAAAACCACACTCAACCGTTGTTAGACAAGGGCTCTCAGCCTTTATAACATCGAGTATTTGTTGAATTAACCAACCATCTCTGAGTTAACCAAGTACCAGGTTTCTCTTTATAGTTAGGCTATCGAACTGTAACATAATTAGCCTTACAATGGCTAATAAATATGAATAATTTATCATGGAATATACTACAATCTTAATCGAGCAGTTGAAATTGTAACAATTTCTTAACACAATTTTCACCATCATAGCCAGTGTATGTTTTGATAGTTGATTGAATTGAATATAGAATTTAGGCCAAAGGCCAAGCACTGGGACCTATAAGGTCATTCAGCGCTAAACCGGAAATTGACAGTAAAAGTTTGAAAGGTGTAACAGGAGGAAAACCTCGCAGTTGCGCTATGAATCAATTGTTGTTAGATCGTGGAAAGTAAGATGGAAGAAAGAGAATATGAAAGGAGGTACAGTAAAAGGAGCGAAAGGGGGTTGCAGCTAGGGGCCGAAGGCACGCTGCAAAGAACCTTAAGTAATGCCTACAGTGCACCGCATGAAGTTCACTGACGGCACTACCTCCCTACGGGAATGTTTTGATAGTAAACTGAAGTGAAGTTGAAATGGTATTTTAAAGCGCCCTTTGAAACACTGTCAGCAGCTGAAGATTCTCAAAGCGAACCCCTGTCTGGCATATACACGTAAACAATAAACAAATTCTAAGGTACACAAATATCAAAGGTTAAAGTATGAATGATTCTAGAAACGACATATGAATACTTAACCCTGGATATTGCTTTAAGCGTTACTGAAATAGCTTTATGTTTTTCAGGGGAAGTCTGTCTCCTCATTTTTTCTCATCATTCGTGATTTTTCTAAAAATGTTCGAATCTTTGTCGTCACTGAAAAGTTAATAACTTATTTATTACGTTCTAATGCTAGAAATATGTCAGACATATGTAAATGATTAGCTCATTAAAAGGCGTAGGTTTGCATTATGATACATATTTCCCCAAAAGCAAAAGTAAAAGTTATTTGTCTATCATCAATGCTCTGATTTATGTATCTATAAAAATACATTGTCACACCAACTGTCATCTCAGCCAATTATAGAAATTCTGCAAAAGACTTCGTCTTCGTTATTTTCTTTGCTCGTTTTGGATATTCGTGAAACTGGCATATTTATTTGTTCCGCGAATTATGACTAACGAAATTTGGGAAACAGTTGATTGCAGTGATATATCACCAGTCTTTTTGGTGGAAATAATATAAGCATATAAACAATATATATTCTGAAATCATTGAGATTTGATTGGTTAAAATACGATAATAGAAATAAAAAAAATTCCACATCCCTTGGGTTCAAAACTGAACAAAGAAAACAAAAACAATTTCATATTCACAAAGATGAAATCTGAATGAGAAGATTTGAAAAGAAAATAGCAGTCATAGAAATTCTAAAGTAAAAAAAATATTACGAAATTCAATACACGCGAGGTATGCCGTTCATCAGAATGGAATGGAATGGAATTGAATATAAAATTTAGGTGAAAGGTCAAGCACCAGGACCTATGAGGTCATTCAGCGCTGGAAGGAAAATTGAAAATTAAAAGCTTTGAAAGGTGTAACAGGGGAAAAACTCGCAGTTTCACTGTGAAACAATTGTTAGCAGAGGGTGGAAAGTAAGACTGAAGAAGGAGAACATGAACGGAGGTACAGTATACTGAATAAACTGAGCTGCAGCTACAGGCCGAATGGACACTGGAAGAACCTTCAGTAATGCCTACAGTGCACCGCTTTATGTGCGCTGATGGGTCTACTCTCCTTACGGAGGCCGTTCATCAGAGTTGGCCCAAGAAGACGGTTCCAGCTTTGATACCCATGCCTCAGGCATTGCAAACTTTAAGCTTAGAAGCTTCTTGCAATTGCTTTCTGACCTGTGATTCATACCCTTTAATCTGAGGTTTTACCACAATAATAATAAATAATAATAATAATAATTTAATAATAATAATAATAATAATAATAATAATAATAATAATAATAATAATAATAACAATAATAACGGGGAGCCACTTAAATGGGTTCAATTCTCTATCCTCAGTTTCGACCTAATCCGTCGAGCCATCCCTATAGAGTCGAGAATAAACGGCTCTGAGGTCCCGTTAAACTAATTAATTAATAATAATAATAATAATAATAATAATAATAATAATAATAATAATATAATAATAATAATAATAATAATAATAACATCTTTAACTTTCTCCGGGTTAATAATAATAATAATCGAGAAAATAAAATAGGTCCCGTTAAACTAACTCACAATAATAATAATAATAATAATAATGGGGAAACATAATAATCATAATAATAATAATAATAATAATAATAACTAACAGATTATAATCTATAAAGAAAAGTACATTTTGTAGATTTTGAAAACTATTATCCTACAAAAGCACCACTGTTGATTTGCCTTATCACTTTGGCGACTCATATGATTACAATAATTGCCCAAGTAGGGTGGGAGGTTGGAGGTTGAGGGGTTGGGTATGAGGTTGGAATGAAATGGGATGTAATTTAGAGTTTAGGCCAAAGGCCAAGCACTGGGACCTTCGAGAGCATTCAGCGCTGGAAAGGAAATGGAGAGTAGGTCGGTCTGAAGGTGTAACAGGAGGATAAACCTCAAAGCAGTTGCACTATGAACTAATTGGTAGGAGAGAGTGAATGGCAAGATGGGGGATAGATAATATGAATGGAGGTACAGTAAAAGCAATGAAAGAGGTTGCAGCTAGGGGCCGAAGGGATGCTGCGAAGAACCTTTATAGTAATGCCTACAGTGCACACCGTGAGGTGCACTGACGGCACTAACCTCCCCTGCGGGGAGACTGTCTAAAAAGAGATAAATTTCTGGAAAAAAAAGACATCCACATCAGAAAAAAGCATTCTAGTAAAGAAAAAAGACCAATGACCTAAAACAGGTAGCGGGGTATGAGGTTGGGGGTTGGGTGTTGGGGTGGGGGTGATGATGTTGGGTCAAAAGTCACTTCACGATGATGGCTCCTAGAGTTCCTGACGGAGGACTCTCTCCGGGAATCACCTCGGCCGACATCTCATGAATAAACTTCCTTCCGGGGGAGTCCTTCCGGCCAAAGGAATTTGCAAACTTTGCAGATTTGCCTTTCGAATCGCTTTAACGAGTTCATCATCGGGCAACCAGAGCAGAGAGAGAGAGAGAGAGAGAGAGAGAGAGAGAGAGAGAGAGAGAGAGAGAATGTGGTGATTTCATGGGGGTTCTCTCTTGCTTCTCTTTCTCGCTTTCTCTTCATTTGCACTGAGTCCGCATTTCTACAGATATCCCTAGGTAATCGGAAAACCAGGGTCAGCGCCCCCTCCCCATTCTCTCTCTCGTTATTTTATTAGCTTTGTTATTATTATTTTATGTCCTATCCTATATGTGTGTGTATGTATATATACATATATTTATATGTATGTATATACATATATATATATACATATATATATATATATATATATATATATATATATATATATATATATATATATATATATATATATATATATATACATACATACATATATATATATATATATATATATATATATATATATATATATATATATATATATATATATATATACATATACAGAGAGAGAGAGAGAGAGAGAGAGAGAGAGAGAGAGAGAGAGAGAGAGAGAGAGAGAGAGAGAGAGTGAGTGAGTGAGTGAGTTATGTAGCCCTTATATACAACAAATGTAAAGAAAAGGTGATGACAGCTGAGAACAACCACCCCAGACTCAAATAAAAAAAAATAGACGATACGAAATTAAAAATTAAAAATAAATAGAATGCGCAACATTTAAAACATTGTCTCTTTGGAGAAGTTTTATTGTAACCGCAAATAAACATGACAAATTTTCACGTGGGTGAAAGATGCAAAAAAAAAAAAATGTAGGTTTGACGTTAAACGAAGCAGTTGTAAAAAAAAAAAAAAAAAAAAAAAAACATACAAGGGACAAAAGCGTGTGTATGACATATTTCGACATTTATATAAAAACACAGACAGCCAGACACATTATTCACAAGGTAACAGGCTCCTGAGTTGACAAAAAAAAAAAAAAAAACCTTCGCCCAGGTGCCAATTACCGAACGTTGGAAATATGTTGTTTCCCTGTAATTGCTGAATAAACAAGTCATGAAAACAACGTGGCATTTTTAGTCGCCGGTCTGCATGAAATAAAGGAAGAACAGACGTCTATACGAAGTTTTGATAAGCGCATTCGCCTCTTATTAAAATCGACCGGTGTTTTGGAATTGGAATATAAAATTCAGGTTCAAGGGCCAAGCGCCGGGGCATACGTGGTCATTCAGCGCTGAAAGAGGAATTGACTGTAAAGAAGGTTTTAAAGGTATAATAGCAGGAGGAAGACCTCGCAGTTGCACTATGAAACAGTTGTTAAGAGAACTGAAATGAAGTGAATACAAAATTTAGGTCAAAGGCCAAGCACTGGGACCTATGAGATCATTCAGCGCTGAAACGGAAATTGAGAGTAAAAAGGATTTGACAGGTGTAACAGGAAGAAAACATCGCAGTTGCACTATGAATCAACTGTTAGGAGAGGGTGCTGAAGGCACGCTGCGAACCCTAAGCAATGCCTACAGTGCACCGCATGAGGTGCAATGACGGCACTAACCCCCTCTGGGGCAATAGTTAGGAGAGGGTGGATTGGAATAGACTGGAATATGGAATTTAGGCCAAAGGCTAAGCGTTGGGACCTGTGAGGTCATTCAGCGCCGAAAGGGAAACAGTAAAAGGTTTTATAGGTGTAACAGGAGGGAGACCTCGCTGTTGAACTATTAACTAATTGTTAGGAGAGGGTGGAATGTAAGGTGGAGAATATGAACGGAGGTACAATAGCAGGAATGAAAGTGGTTGCAGCTGGGGGCCAAAGGACGCTGCTAAGAACCTTAATTAACGTTTAAAGTGCATCGCGTCAGGCGCACTGACGGCACTAACCCCCTACGGTTTCAACCGGTGTATTGGAAACCGTAAAGGTCACGAATAATGGCCTGCCCACACTAGCGGGCATGCCCGTCGGGCACTTGCAGCCGTTTATCTCTTCTCTCGCTTCTTAAGCATCGTTACCAGTCACTCGCATCGTTCTGGCTCCACACTCGGTCGGTCAGTTTAGTGGAACGGGTTATGGGAACAGTGTTTGCCCGCTCGTCTGGACAGGCCTTAACACAGAAACCATCTACCTAATACCACCCCCTTCCCCTCCCCAAGCCCTCCATCACCCCAGGAACACACTCTAGTCTCTTTGGAAACAATTCCCTCTGATGTCATGCCTATATAAATGAAATTTGGAAGTCTGCAATCCTTGTAAGGGATTGTGCAATAAGTAATGTGTGCGTATATTTTGGTTGTTTCTGATTACGTTTGGGTTTTCTATAAAAATTTACCAAACATGGCAAACAATGCAATTTCTCATACCTAGCGAAAAGGATGAAAATTTGGTTTATACTATCACTCTGTTGGCTTTACGTAATCACAAAAATAAAGGCTACCCTAATTCTTGTTCCCATCGACTTTATTAGTGCAAGCACTTGCATGGAACTACCAAACTACATCTTTAATTGGATGAGCTTCCTTACTTAAAGAATTCTCCTTGGTAAATATTTTGGCTTAACCTAATTGGTTCCTCACACCACCAATGGCAAGATCAGGCAACTCATATGTTCACCTTTAGGAACACGATGCATGAACATATTAAAAATGAGCTTAAAAAAATTATGGTATCAAAAGTTGTATTTCATCGTATGCTGACCACGAAATTCATTCAACCTGCCAAGTCTTCAAGTTAAAAGTTCTCAGGCAACAAAAGGCCTTTTCCCTATAACAAGGGAAGGAAAAGTTCCATGAAACTGTTGTGAACTTCAGTAAAATTATGATACTTAAAAGTACTTCAACGACACCAAAGGAAGCCTGAATAAATGTACTGTACCTATGAAATAGGACAATTACGCAATGTCACTCACTGTCAAGTTGAACAATCCATGAATTAATCGAATAGTAATTATCAGCAAAAAGAACAAAACCTTTTTATTTCCTGAACTAGATTTGCAAAATGGTAAATGAAACACATTCACCGCATTATATTCATGAAATTACTAGAGATTCAGGTTGATATTCCTCTAAAAAAAAAACCTTTACTGTTAATAGCAATGAGTATTTAATGGAGTCAAAACTTACAAGGTATTTTGTAATAACAGCAGCTGCGAATGGAAGACCTTTCAAAAGGAATGTTATCAAAAAACATTCGTTACTGAACGAAACTAGTCAGACTTCGATCCAAACACACGAAAGACTGACACTCCCGCAGAGAGAATCGCGTTTCTTCAATCATTTTCTTTCGACTGGTTCAAGGTTATTAATATTTTTGATGCCAAAAACTGTAACCATCAGATTGACGTTTAATCTCGCTGTCAATCTAACGACTGTCAATAAGAAACTTGACATTTTACATTTACCACCTAACAGTAAATCTTAACATACCTAGAATTCTGAGCTTTAAGCCACTTCAAAAACTACTTAGCGATATATATTTTGAATACAAACATTTTTCCAAATTATAAGACCACCCGTTTTTGGGCAGGAATGGTAAAAAGCCCGGTCTGACTAACAGCTCTGAATGGCTCTGCTCCAGATATTTAAATATTCTGGGCAGCACTTACGGCCGGTCATAACTTCCTTAACGCAGTTGAGCTGTTAATACTTTCATGACTTTTTGTCCATGAATATTTTAAGCCTGCACAAGTTTGAAACCTTATGATAAAACCTATGCTTAGTTTTGATTTTAAACTACCTCAGAAAGCAATAAACCAGTAATTCTTAAAACACTTTAAGCAACATCGAGCTCGTTTGGGTAGATCCTGTAAATGACTTAAGATTCAAATTTACATTCTAAGTGAATTACAATTTATTAGAGCTTATTTCCCATCAAACTTAAAATTTCGGACCTTCGTATGCATTATGGTCCAGGTTCTCTTATCCAACAATTGAGTGTCAACCCTTTAAATGATCAAGAACTGGTCTGCCTTCCGCAGTTGCTAATCAAGTTTGGCTAAACCTTTTAAGTACCATACAGTTGCTAGTTAATCAACAGTGAAAATGCCATTCTTTAATTAAAGTAATAATTACAAAACAGGAAACATTACTATCCTGTTCTAACTATAAACCTTTGAACATTGCTAATTCAAGATTGTAAATTGTATTCAAGATTATTGTAAATTGTTATTAAAGTTCAGGCTTCGACACTATTCCACAATAAGCTGACACTAAAATCAGGCAACCACAGTTACCACTTAGTACTCTGGTAAGTGGCTACCAGTCATTTTAAAAATAATTACTTGCTTGGGGCAAGCATGTTATTAAGTACGAGTAACTATTATAGTTACCTGATGCTAACTCTTGAAATCAGCAACGCTTTCCAAAGCAAATTACCATCATACATAAAAACTGATGTCTACGTCACTAGAGGAATACAGTGGTTTTCTTTTGAAGTTTTTAAGCCTTTAGTATCTGCCCGCAAGAGTGAAGTTCTACAACCACTTAAGTTATTAATGTAAGAAATATGGTAAATTACAAAAATTCAGGATATAAAACCATAAACCGACTAGAAACTCAAATTTATTTTCTGTTCATTATAAAGTGCTAAATTCACTAAAACCCAAGATTTTAAACTTCAGTAGTAGTTCATTTCATAGTGCACTATTAGGTTCTTAACTCATTTCATGGGACACTTAGGTTCTTAACAGGTGTGTAGACATCTGGCGATGTTTGGTATTGTTGAAAACTTACCACTTTATTAAAAGTAAATTGGCAAGCCAATCTCGTCAAATCTGTTGGGAGTAGTTACAAGAAAATTCCACGTTTAGAAATTAAGGTGAATCACTTCTAAATTTTATAATTAGCAACTGCAAACTTATCTGATCCACTAATTCAGGATGCTTATTGACTAGGTTAAGCACTCGTCAGACAAAGCCTTTTAACGAAATAGAACTAAAAACTCGTTATACTCTATAAAAACTAATGTGAGGCGTTAAGACAATTAGGAAAACTAAGAAACTAGAACACTTAGGGATAGGAAACAAAAACCCTCAGGTAGAGATTCTGAAATCCTTTGCATCAAAATACCCGCGTTACTGACGCTATTCTACACCATGGGCCACTTTGGTGGCTATTGAATCAGTGAACTAAATAGGTTAACTATGATGGTCTCAAGGGAGGCTGAAGAGCCCAGGGGTAAATATTTCCCAATTAGAATATGGAAACTGGTATATGAAAATCATTATCTACCACCCTCAGTGGAAAATGCTTATGCACATATAAACGAAAATTAACAGGTGGTAAAAGCAAAGAATTGAATGATTACATTAATAAGGCACATCAGATGCTTAGTATGGGTAATTACAAATTAAAATCCCTCGTAAATAAAGGTTTAAATGAGATTTAAGTTAAATATGCTCGTAAAAGTATTGTATACCAAAACAATTAAGTCCCCATTTGATGAGTCACGCCCATTCTTTACCTTAACTAAAAAATTACAATATAAACTAAATTTTAAACTACACGGCAATGATGAAATGATGAATTTTGAATATTCAAGAGACTTCGAGCCATAATGTCCATAGTGTGCGACTCAACATGCGGGCATGGATAAAGGAATTTACCAAGCCAAGATCCAATTATCTGAAAGCAAGCACAGTCCAGACAAGTAACTTGCCTTAGAAAATTGGAGAGAAGTTAAAACCAATCGGCACAACACCACACTACAAAAATAACCTGCTTTAGAAGTTAGGTAATGGTTGTTAAAACCAACCAATATACAACACCAGACTGAAATGCTGCCTTAGCTTCTAGTGTGAAAGGCAAGTAAACTGCAAAAGGAAAAAAGCAATTTTTGAAAATAGCTAAAAAACAAGCTATCAAAATGAAGTATTGTTAAATAGGATGGCCTCCAACAAAGGCAAATTTCCTCAGGTTCTATGATACAGGTACGGAGTAAAAAAAAAATGATAGATTTCCTCTTCCAGGATGAAAACTTTCAATACCAGGAAGGTAAGGTGGAAATCTTCCTCTTAAAACCATTGAAATTAAAACTTCACCACTAGGATAAAACTTCACCACTAGGATAAAACTTCACCACTAGGATAAAACTTCACCACTAGGATAAAACTTCACCACTAGGATAAAACTTCACCACTAGGATAAAACTTCACCACTAGGATAAAACTTCACCACTAGGATAAAACTTCACCACTAGGATAAAACTTCACCACTAGGATAAAACTTCACCACTAGGATAAAGCATGCAAATTCCACAACCATGTGGACATAATGGCTACAAGCCAATAACTCTCACTCAAGGCAAGTCTCATTCTCCATCTCACAGAAACGCTTGAGCTTCAACACCAAATCCACAATCATTTCGTCAGTCATTTAACAGAGCCTATGTAGATCTTTGTCGCAACTAAAACTAGAATTTCACTGGGATAATGACACTAATCGCAAAAATTTCCCCAATAGTGAGTTATCCATTAAATGACCCACAAATTGCCATTGATTATCTTTCATAGGCAGAACCAGGAGGTATAATACCTCATTTCAGAACCATTTTCTCTACGGATGTTTACTAAACCACTACCTGACTCAGTATGCACTGCAAAACAAGCCTAATATTCACTTCTGGAAATTTAAAGCTTAAGAATAAAACAGGTTTACTCATTGAAATCTCAAGAATCTATTAGAATAACCAGTTGTGGAGCTTACTTATACATGTACTCTTATGAAGGAATTTCCAGCCTAACTGCTATTTATCAAACCGCCGTCTGGTTTCATGACTACACCGTTTTACATAACTACACAAGCTAATTCTCAAAATGACAGCTCACTGACATCTACCTCATTGCACAGACCCTGCTCCCACAATCCGTCATGCAAAAGCTCACTCCCAAACACTGAGCCAAAGGGCATCTTACAAGAGAATTCTCAAACATTGTGCAGCTATTCTGACAAGCTTCCAAACTCAATACTATGCAAAGAACCCTTTCCTACCAGGAAAGGAAAAAAAAACGAGAATCAAACTTTAGGTGCAAGTCCTAACCTGGCTTTAAGACTTCACATCCTAACCCGATATAAGTATACCACTAAGTCCTACCCCAATAAGCCGCCTTCTCATTTCATAACCTGACATTAACACCAAAAGACCAAACCTGACATTAACACCAAAAGACCAAACCTGACATTAAGACCAAAAGACCAAACCTGACATTAACACCAAAAGACCAAACCTGACACGAAGACCAAAGACCAAACCTGACACGAAGACCAAAGACCAAACCTGACACGAAGACCAAAGACCAAACCTGACACGAAGACCAAAGACCAAACCTGACACGAAGACCAAAGACCTAACCTGACACGAAGACCAAAGACCAAACCTGACACGAAGACCAAAGACCAAACCTAAAATCTAAAGACACCACCTAACCTGAAAACTAAAGACACCACCTAACCTGAAAACTAAAGACACCACCTAACCTGAAAACTAAAGACACCACCTAACCTGAAAACTAAAGACACCACCTAACCTGAAAACTAAAGACACCACCTAACCTGAAAACTAAAGACACGACCTCAGGCTAAGTCCAAACTGAACAGAACTGTCATTGCTTTTCAAACCTGAAAGAAAAAGGATATTTAATCGGTACCATACATGGTAGACTGCCGTCCACCATGTATAGACCTTGGGCCACCTTTGCCGGAGCAGCACCGCCACCCCGACAAAAGTGGCCCCATGTGATAATTTAAAACTTAAAAGTTCAAACAACTAAATGAAAATAAACTAGATATTAAAATTAATCTTTAGTGAAGGTATTTTTGAATAGTTCAAAGCCTAAAATTACTTTAGAAATCTTAAATTCAAATAAAAATAAACTAGATGTTAAAATTAATCTATTCAGTGAAGGTATTTTTGAATGGTGAAAGTCAGCACATCTGAAAGTTATGTTCAAATTAATCAATGAAATTAGCTAGGTATTCAGATTCATCTATTCAATGAAAAGTCAACATTTTAAATTTAAGATAGAATTCAATGAAAATTAACTAGATAATTATTCAATGAAATTTAACATTAAAAACTAATTCGATAAAAATTATCGATGCAAGTTATATCTCTGCAAGTTAATCTATTAAATGAAAGTTATTATTTTATGATTTGAAAGTTATGTTCAAAGTATTATGAAAATTTAGATATTCAAATTAAAATTACCCTACTCAAATTACCCTACTCAAATTACCCTACTCAAATTACCCTACTCAAATTACCCTACTCAAATTACCCTACTCAAGGTAACATGTATACTAATGCATAAAATTACATTTAAATAATCTCTTCGGGTCAGCGATTGAAATTTGATTACCACATTTTGATTTAAGGCCAAAAGACAAATAATTGAAATCTAGTGCTAAAGCAAGTATCACTCAAAAGTATTCCTAACTTAAAATAGATAAAACACTTCAATTTCATGATGGCGTGGATCAAGTAGTGGATTCCCATTTTCACTTAGCGTGGATCAAGTAGTGGATTCCCAAATTAAATCAAATTAAATTCTCAAATACTCAAATTACCTATTCAAATTACCTATTCAAAGGTAACTTACGTATACTAATGCATAAAATTACATTTAAATAATCTCTTCGGGTCAGCGATTGAAATTTGATTACCACATTTTGATTTAGGGCCAAAAGACTTAAAATAATTGAAATCTAGTGCTAAAGCAAGTTTCACTCAAAAGTATTCCTAACTTAAAATAGATAAAACTCACTTCAATTTCATGATGGCATGGATCAAGTAGTGGATTCCCATTTCCACCTGGCATGGATCAAGTAGTGGATTCCCATTTCCACCTGGCGTGGATCAAGTCGTGGATTCCCATTTCCACCTGGCGTGGATCAAGTCGTGGATTCCCATTTCCACCTGGCGTGGATCAAGTCGTGGATTCCCATTTCCACCTGGCGTGGATCAAGTCGTGGATTCCCATTTCCACCTGGCGTGGATCAAGTCGTGGATTCCATTTCCACCTGGCGTGGATCAAGTCGTGGATTCCCATTTCCACCTGGCGTGGATCAAGTCGTGGATTCCCATTTCCACCTGGCGTGGATCAAGTCGTGGATTCCCATTTCCACCTGGCGTGGATCAAGTAGTGGATTCCCATTTCCACCTGGCGTGGATCAAGTAGTGGATTCCCATTTCCACCTGGCGTGGATCAAGTAGTGGATTCCCATTTCCACCTGGCGTGGATCAAGTAGTGGATTCCCATTTCCACCTGGCGTGGATCAAGTCGTGGATTCCCATTTCCACCTGGCGTGGATCAAGTCGTGGATTCCCATTTCCACCTGGCGTGGATCAAGTCGTGGATTCCCATTTCCACCTGGCGTGGATCAAGTCGTGGATTCCCATTTCCACCTGGCGTGGATCAAGTCGTGGATTCCCATTTCCACCTGGCGTGGATCAAGTCGTGGATTCCCATTTCCACCTGGCGTGGATCAAGTCGTGGATTCCCATTTCCACCTGGCGTGGATCAAGTCGTGATTCCCATTTCCACCTGGCGTGGATCAAGTCGTGGATTCCCATTTCCACCTGGCGTGGATCAAGTAGTGGATTCCCATTGCCACCTGGCGTGGATCAGTGGTGGATTCCCATTGCCACCTGGCGTGGATCAAGTCGTGGATTCCCATTGCCACCTGGCGTGGATCAAGTCGTGGATTCCCATTGCCACCTGGCGTGGATCAAGTCGTGGATTCCCATTGCCACCTGGCGTGGATCAAGTCGTGGATTCCCATTGCCACCTGGCGTGGATCAAGTCGTGGATTCCCATTGCCACCTGGCGTGGATCAAGTCGTGGATTCCCATTGCCACCTGGCGTGGATCAAGTCGTGGATTCCCATTGCCACCTGGCGTGGATCAAGTCGTGGATTCCCATTGCCACCTGGCGTGGATCAAGTCGTGGATTCCCATTGCCACCTGGCGTGGATCAAGTCGTGGATTCCCATTGCCACCTGGCGTGGATCAAGTCGTGGATTCCCATTGCCACCTGGCGTGGATCAAGTCGTGGATTCCCATTGCCACCTGGCGTGGATCAAGTCGTGGATTCCCATTGCCACCTGGCGTGGATCAAGTCGTGGATTCCCATTGCCACCTGGCGTGGATCAAGTCGTGATTCCCATTGCCACCTGGCGTGGATCAAGTCGTGGATTCCCCATTGCCACCTGGCGTGGATCTAGTGGTGGATTCCCATTTTCACCTGGCGTGGATCAAGTAGTGGATTCCCATTTGCCACCTGGCGTGGATCAAGTGGTGGATTCCCATTTTCACCTGGCGTGGATCAAGTAGTGGATTCCCATTGCCACCTGGCGTGGATCTAGTGGTGGATTCCCATTTTCACCTGGCGTGGATCAAGTAGTGGATTCCCATTTTCACCTGGCGTGGATCAAGTAGTGGATTCCCATTTTCACCTGGCGTGGATCAAGTAGTGGATTCCCATTTTCACTAACCTGAAATGAAGTTAATCAGAAATTACACAATAGCACATGCTAAGATTCTTAATTCCGTTTTGATCATAAACCTTTAATACAAGTCAAGCATTTAACTTTCATATTAGCTTTTAACATGCATAAATTTATCGAAGAAATACTTTAACGTCCCAAAAGATGCCATTGCAAGCCAATGCTTTTTAGTATAGGAACCTAATGCGAATACCTTTAAGCTTACTGAATTTAAGTTTCAAAAATGAACATAAGCTATAAAAAAATGCACAAATCTCTCAAAAGTGCATCACTAACGAAATCAAAAGACGGAGGTGAAGCTTCGTCAAAATAACCCTTTCCTGGTCCTTGGTGCTACGACCAGTTAAGATATCCATGCCACGCCACACACTTTCCACCCTCCCACATTAAATTCTATTAAATCCATTTTATTACGCCAATTGTAAATGCAAACGCAAAATAATTTAACACTAATACAGTTATTAGTGACCACCTAAGAGCTACGCACTGAGCTACCGCTAATTACTACAGCTTGTCAACAAATGGGTGTATAATGAAGTACTGGCGAAGTAAATTCAGTCTTTCTGCGGTTATACCACTAATCTTACCTGTAGAATTACCCAATTATATAACTACAAAATATTTCCATTGAAATACCTACATAATTTAAGATTTTCAGAACACCATACAACCTAATGCCAAACTAGGTTTACGAGCGCATATCATACGCCAACATGTTAAGACGTCGACAGCCGTACCTCCACTTTGCTTGCCAATGCGCATACGAGAAATCTAACCACAACCAGTCTAACCACTTCAACAAAATCAATCGTTTGTTAAAATCCAAGTATAAATCCCCTATATCACGAGAAGCATTCCTTACCACAATGGAGGTTTTCTCCCATACCGAAAAGCACTAAGCCTAAAACCATAACGCAAAAACCAAACCAAACCATATACAGTATACTTACGTTCGAGTCCACGCGATCCACCTCAAAAACAGCAAACCAAGCAGAAGAAACGCAGGCCTTTTCACCCCAAAGCCGCCGAAAACTAAACGACCGGGAAGATTGTTTTTACAGAAAACAATTCTACAGCACTCGATTTTTTGAAGTCGAGGACTCTGTAGAAAAGAAACTTGAACTTGCACTTGTCCCCATGGACTCTGGAAACCTAGCGAACGGCGATGGTTGCCTTTTCCCACTAGATGGCGATAATGTTTTCCCAAACAAATAATCCTCAATGCCGAGTTTCTCTTCCGTCGACGCCATTCTTTGATGGTAACAACCAAATTCGGTAGTTTCTGAAAGATGAATCGAACGACAGAAAGCAGAAGCAATGCAAAGCAAATAACACTATGAGAAACTTTCGTAGGAAACTTTCATTTTGATAAGGAATGCTTCTCGTGATGTTAGAGCTTTAACTGATTGATTGTGCGTTATCTGGCGTCACAACTACCAGAGTCACTGACGCCGACTATTAGAGCTTTATACTTGGCTTTTAACAATCGCTTGGTTTTGTTGAAGTTAATAAAAAAAAGTTACCAGTTTCATCAACTTAAGTAGTTTTCTTAAAAAGCAAAATATTCCAGCGCAGCTACTTCAACGAAGAGTCCAATCCAATTCCTTTTGCAAATACGAAAAAAGGAAGTAAAATCGTTTGTATTTTATGTATTTTTCCCTACATCACATTCAAGAACACTCAGGTTTCATCCTGAGGAAAATTTAACAAATATCTCACACAGTTTAGTGAAATGGATGTAAAGGGAGTTAATCCTGATCATTTTAATCCACAAACTGAGGTGTTGGAGGTAGTGATGATTAAATGAAACTCAAAAAAATGTGGCAGATGTCCAGGATGGTTTGAAAAATACTTGAAAGGGATTGATTCCTGTAATGAAAGGAGGGATATTAGGATCATTTGTTAACTTATTTATTGATTTATTTATCTATTTTTCAGGCAGTTTCTTCCCATAAAATATCCTTAAGAGCACTTGGAAGCATACAGGTCATGAGCAAGGTACCAAAGAAACCTGGTCACGAGACCTAAACAGGTTTTTTTGAGACCGACATCAGTTGATGAAATGTCAAAATACAATTATCCTACTCGACGCGTAACCCGAATATTTTGAGATGCAGTCCTCTAAATATTAACAAAAAATTTTCCATACCTCACCACAATGTAGACCGTGCAAGCTACACTCTTATTGTACCTGAATATTCATAATTCAAAGGTTAGTTTGCAAAAGCAAAATAGGTTGTTGTAGCATGTCTCTCTACGATATATTACCACTGATTACCGTTCTTGAATATTACGGTGGGTAAATAAAAAAGCATGACGTCATGAATTTAAGCACCGATTTTTATTGTACTGCAATATTCATAATTCATATGTTATTTTGCCGAAGCAATATACGTTAACGTAGCATGGGTCTCTACGATATATTACACTGATTACCATTGTTGAATATTACGGTAGGTAAATGAATTTAAGCACCGATTTTTATTTTACTGCAATATCCGTAATTAATACGTTATTTTGCAAAAGCAAAATAGGTTAATGTATCTTGTCTCTCTACGATATATTACCATTAGCCTATTTTGCGTTTGCAAAATAGGTTAATGTAGCATGGGTCTCTACGATATATTATCATTGATTACCGTTGTTGAATATTACGGTTGGTAAAAAAAAATGCACTCATGAATTTAAGCGCCGATTTGATCATATCGTCTATTAAGGCTGACTGTAAGTGGCTTTATAATAATTCTTTGGTACCTGAAGTACATACAAAGTTTCACACCAATCAGATGCGAAATTCTGTAACAAAACATTACTTATTAAATCTAGTTCCAGGATTTTTAAAATTAATCATTGCCCCGTCAGCCGGCTAAAAAGATACATTTCCACAAGTCAGTAGCCGGCAGTCGGGCAAATAAGATATTACCGTTACCCTGTAGTTGTCCCCCCGGCAAATGGGCACCCTAACAAGATATTGACCTTTTTACCTTGGCTCAACACTTTGATACTTTAGTTAAAGTAGTAGGACGCTCTGTATGGACCTCTAAACCAACAGATTCGACTCATTTAAAAGGTTTCTACTTACAAAAGGAAAGATAAAGTATTAAAATATACAGAAATAGAAAAAAATCCGTGCTTGGGAAGTGAATTCATCATTCAGTTAGGAGTACGACACGTGGTGTTCACCTCCGTATTCTTACCAGCCAACAAAGACAACTCTACTAAGAGCATTTTTACCATTCTGAAAGATAAGAAAGAAAAAATTATTAAAAAAAAAAAAAAAAATATGAAAAAATCCGTGCTTACAGCACTGGTCATTTCCTAGCATGGACCTCCGTGCTCTTGTCAATCAACGCATTTCCCACTTTTACAAAATCGAAAATGTAAAAAGCATCAGAAACCAAAAAAAGGAAAAGAGGAGAAAGCAAAAAATATAAAAAATCAAAAACGAAAAGAGAAACTCCGTGCTTGCGAAGTATAATTCATCACTCGGTTACAAGAATACGAACATTTTATGGACACCCGAACTCCCCCCTCCAACCAAACCAACAAACGCGACTCCTCTAAAAGCATTTCTCACTCCCACGAAAGAGAAAAAACGCAAAAAAAAAAAGCATAAAAATAAAGAAAGGAAAAGAGGAAAATCCGTGCTTGCGAAGTATGTGATTCCTCAGAAAGTCAAACTTTACGATGATGGCATCTGAGCTTCCGAGGAATGAATACCTTCTCCCGGGATCATCTTAACCGACATCTCATGAATAAACTTTCTGAGGGAGCTTTTTGGCCCGAGGAATTTGCAAACTTTTCGGATTCACCTCCTTGATTCGCTTCCAGTTCATCTTCTGGCGAAGGGTGGTGGAGAGAGAGAGAGA
>NC_089749.1:18330161-18335161 GCF_040412425.1 Macrobrachium rosenbergii | reverse complement strand
AAAGAAAGGTTATTATAAAACGGGGACGTTCTGGAGTTTCATTTCTACCTGAAGGAAACTATAAACATGCCCTTTGGAAAAAGAAAGGTTATTATAAAACATGCCCTTTGAAAAAGAAAGGTTATTATAAAACAGAGACGTTCTGAGTTTCATCTTTACCTTGAAGGAAACTATAAACACTTTGAAAAGAAAGGTTATTATAAAACAGAGACGTTCTGGAGTTTCATCTCTACCTGAAGGAAACTATAAACATGCCCTTTGAAAAAAGAAAGGTTATTATAAAACAGAGACGTTCTGGAGTTTTATCTTTACCTGAAGGAAACTATAAACATGCCCTTTGAAAAAAGAAAGGTTATTATAAAACAGAGACGTTCTGGAGTTTCATCTTTACCTGAAGGAAACTATAAACACGCCCTTTGAAAAAAGAAAGGTTATTATAAAACGGGGACGTTCTGGAGTTTCATTTCTACCTGAGGAAACTATAAACATGCCCTTTGAAAAAAGAAAGGTTATTATAAAACAGAGACGTTCTGGAGTTTCATCTTTACCTGAAGGAAACTATAAACACGCCCTTTGAAAAAAGAAAGGTTATTATAAACAGAGACGTTCCTTTGAAAAAGAAAAAGAAAGGTTATTATAAAACAGAGACGTTCTGAGTTTCATCTTTTACCTTGAAGGTTACACAAAAAGTTCTGGAGTTTTACTTTATAAACACATGCCCTTTGAAAAAGAAAGGTTATTATAAAACAGAGTTTCATCTCTACCGTTCTTTGGAAAAAGAAAGGTTATTGTTCTGAGTTTCATCTTTACCTGAAGGAAACTATAAACATGCCCTTTGAAAAAAGAAAGGTTATTACAAAACAGAGACGTTCTGGAGTTTTATCTTTACCTGAAGGAAACTATAAACATGCCCTTTGAAAAAAGAAAGGTTATTACAAAACAGAGACGTTCTGGAGTTTATCTTTATACATGTCTTTTGAAAGAAAGGTTATTACAAAACAGAGAAACTTTATGAAGGAAACTATAAACGCCCTTTGAAACAGAGAGGTTATACCTGAAAGAAACTATAAAACTGAAAAAGAAAAGAGGAGTTCTGGAGTTTCATCTGAAGGAAACTTACGTGAAAAAGGCTATTACAAAACAAACTATGGAAGGAAACACGCCCTTGAAAAAAAAGGTTATTACAAAACAAACGTTCTGGAGTTATTATAAAAACTTGAAAAGAGAGAGACGTTCTGGAGTTAAACATCTTTTACGTTCTGAAGAAAACTATAAACACGCCTTTGAAAAAGAAAGGTTATTATAAAACAGAGACGTTATGAGTTTTCATCTTTACCTGAAAGAAACTATAAACACACCTTTGAAAAAGAAAGGTTATTATTATAAAACAGCTCTTTGAAAAAAAGAAACGTTATGGAGTTTCATTTCTATAAACATGGAAGCAACTATAAACACGCCCTTATAAAAAAAGAAAGGTTTTATAAAACAGAGACGTTTTGAAAGAGTTTTACAAAACAGAGACGTGTTCAGGTTTTTATCTTTCTATATGCCCTTTGAAAAAAAGAAAGGTTATTATAAAACAGAGACGTTCTGGAGTTTCACTATAAACACGCCCTTTGAAAAAGAAAGGTTACTATAAAACACGTTATGAGTTTCATCTTTTGAAAGAAACTATAAACACACCTTTGAAAAGGGTTATTATAAAACAGAGACGTTATGGAGTTTCATTTCTATATGGAGGCAACTATAAACACGCCCTTTGAAAAAAGAAGGTTTATTATAAAACAGAGACGTTATGGAGTTTCATCTCTACCTATAGGCAACTATAAACATGCCATTTAAAAAAAAAAGGACTATTATAAAGATGAGATAAAATAATCAAGAAAAAAAAATTACACACCATGTCAGTACACAGAAAAGAAACAGTTACTGAAAAAGTTAACATTCCTTTTTAAAAGTGAAATGAACCCTCTCCTCTGTTTTTAATATAACCTCAATTTCCCCGTCCTGAAAAGTAATTTTCAAAATGCGATGGAAATCGAGTGAGCAATTGAAATTTTGATTAATGAATTGGATTTGAAATCATCCATCTCAATTTCGCTTCACTGATATCGGAAATTCATTTACGCTCCGTTTATGGGGATGATATATACTCCCGCCATCTTTTTTCACTCTTTTAGCCCTTTTAATTAAATGGATAATTCCTTCTACTCAGATCAACTGGGATAGACCGAATGCCATTATGAGGCAAAATGTCATTAGTAGCTTAATGTTTGAGGAATAATTCCACTGAGGCTTCAATCTGTCATTTTGTCTTTTACGCACTAAAGCATTCTTTTTGGCATAAGCTTATTAGGTAATATCAAAGTATTTGCGCTTTAACTTATTTCATAATAATAATAATAATAATAATAATAATAATATAATAATAATAATAATAATAATAATAATAATAATAATAATAATTATTATTATTATTATTATTATTATTATTATTATTATTATTATTATTATTATTATTAAAGAAACAAAAGGATGTTTCGTACGTATTTTTTTGACAAAGAGGACATGAGCCTATGAAAGGTAATGAATTGTGGATTACTATACTAATACCTTAAAAAATTACTCAAAAGGGCTCTTTGTGGCTTCTATATTTGTCAGAACGTTATTGTTCTTTGTTTAATAATAATAATAATAATAATAATAATAATAATAATAATAATAATAATAATAATAATAAAAAGAACTTCCTTACAATATCTTTATCCATCTTGCAGACAGCAATACGTATATTATATTCATATTGTAAGTCAAAATATCAAATATACCTAAGTATAGGATACTACTTACCTTGACACATGGATGTTTGCACCACAGTCCTAAAGTCTCTTGCAAGAATCATCTTGTTATCGTTGTTAGATGAGGTGGCGTTATGGTAGCACCTGCTCTTGTTTAAAAGAGAAGCTCATAAGAGTCAATTCATCTGTGGATACGGAAAATGGTTAATTTTTTCATGAATACAAAGAAAAAATGTCAATTGTTGCAAGAATAAAAAGAAAAAAGGTCAATTGTTGCATGAATAAAACAATACAAAGAAAAAAGGTCAAATGTTGCATGAATAAAACGAAAAAGGTCAATTGTTGCATGAATAAAATAAAAAAAGGTCAAATTGTTTTATGAATAAAAATAAAAAAGGTCAGTAGTTGCATTAATACAAAGAAAAAGGTCAATTGTTGCATGAATAAAAAAAGGTCAACTGTTGCATGAATAACAATAAAAAAAAGGTAAATTGTTGCATGAATACAAGAAAAAAGGCCAATGGTTGCGTGAATAAAAAGAAAAAAGGTCAATTGTTGCATGAATAAAAAGAAAAAAGGAAGTGAAAAATGCGCCGAAGTTTCGTCGGCGCAATCGAATTTTCTGCACAGCGTATAATGTTGTATGAAACTCTCAGCTACGGCCCATGAAACTTTCAACCGCGGCCCATGAAACTTTCAGCCACAGTCCGATGGTGGCCTGTGTTGTTGTCACCTTAGCGGTGCCAGACGCACGACCATGGCTAACGTTAAGCTTAAATAAAATAAAAAATACTGAGGCTAGAGGGCTGCAATTTGGTATGTTAAATGACTGGATGGTGGATAATCAACATACCAATCTGCAGCCCTCTAGCCTCAGTAGTTTTTAAGATCTAAGACAGATAAAAAGCCATCTCAATAGTTTTCTTTTACAGAAAAATTGGTGAAGTTCAACCCATTTATACCAAACACTTTTTACGACTAAAAATTATATTCGAGTTGAAGAATTATAAAAAAAAAAAAAATGTTAATGTTGCTTCCGTATGAAATCTCAATTCTTCGACCTTTCCTCTCTGCTGCATGATTTCTTCATATTCGTGCTTAATGATGCTAAGAAAATTCCCATAAGATACTTTGTCAATGCCACGATTTTCCACCAGCCGTTAAGTGGATCAACATTACATTACCTTTATTATGCATATTTCTGTTTTTTTTTTTTTTTATTGGCTATTATTCCATCGATGTCTCTTAACTGTGATCCGTTTCTCATACCTGGTTCGCCCTGAGGCCTGCGGGATGATTGATGCTTACAGCGCGCCTGACGCCCCACACTGTGTGAAGTCATAGGTGCATTGCTGTCTTCCTTTTATTTTCATCCTTTCCCTTTTGTTTCCTTTTCATTTAGCTGTCCGGCTTCTTGAACTTTATCGTGCTCCGTTTTTCATCTGTTTATAAACCGGTTAATCTGGCGAGGTTTAAGAGACTAGGAAACTGATTTATTAGTCTCGTTGTGCAATTAGAACCTCAAAGGTTCAAGCGAAGATGCAATGCGCTACCGCACTAAACCAAATCACCTTGTGTTTTATTAATTTATTTATATTTTGATCTATTAATTATTAATTTATTACTATATCATTTTTAGTTTTCTGAAAAGAAAACTATTGTGCCGGCTTTGTCTGTCCGTCCGCACTTTATTCTGTCCGCCCTCAGATCTTAAATTTCTATTGAGGTTAGACGCCGCAAATTGGTATGTTGATTATCCATTCTCCAATCATCAAACATACCAAATTGCAGCCCTCTAGCCTCAGTAATTTTTGTTTTATTTTTCTTATTTAATCGTGCTTTGGCAACGATATAGATAGGCTACCACTGTGTAGTTAACGTTATTTTTGTTTTATTTAAGGTTAAAGTTAGCCATAATCGTGCTTCTGGCAACGATATAGGATAGGCCACCACCGGGCCGTAGTTAAAGTTCCGTGGGCCGCGGCTCATACAGCATTATAACGAGACCACCGAAAGATAGATCTATTTTCGGTGGCCTTGATTATACGTTGTACAGAAAACTCGATTGCGCCGAATTTTTTACTTATTTCTTCTAACAACTGATCTCTTCTTTCAGTATTTCCTATCAGCTTCTGTAACTTCTTTCAAATGGACAATATATTCTTTGGAAGCTTGGAACTCAAGTCAATTGCCCCTGTAGGT
>NC_089749.1:18322661-18327661 GCF_040412425.1 Macrobrachium rosenbergii | reverse complement strand
AATATATTTGTATATATATATATATATATATATATATATATATATATATATATATATATATATATAATTATATGAAATAATTATATATATATAATTATGAAACATTATAATACACCTTTCAGAAATGGTAGAGAGGCAGAAGAGCACAAACTTCCAGTTCCCAGCATTTCTTTAGGATGAGGTTGCTAGCCTATGTTCTGGGAGTCAAAAGAATCTGCATGGGTCCAGCAATCTCATCCCTTCAGGCTACCCGAGAAATGGGAGGCCAACCCATTCTGGCTCCACTCTCAAATGGTGAAAATGAAAATGTAGCCTGCATATATATATTGCAGTATATAAATGTATATATATATATATATACTGTATATATATATATACACACACACACACACACATATATATATATATATATATATATATATATATATATATATATATATATATATATATATAAACGTTATATGCATGCAGTTAAAAAAACAGTAGTAACAAGGCATCTCACGTCTAAGTAAACACAAGCTCCTATGAAGCACCTCCATCCCTGTACGTAGGCTGCTGAACACAAACAGTCGTAATCAATAACGATATTATACTACACAAACACTATGTATAACATCTCACGTCTCTCCACGTACACGCACAGTACGTATCAAAATATCCCAGTCTCCTAAACCTACTGCGTATGCCACTGCACTTATCAATAAACACAAAAACCGCTCAGATATTTCCGTCGCCGTACTGTACATCCGTCGAATTGCGCATCGTCAGACGAAAACGAAAACAATAACACGGTCCAGAAACAACTGACCTCCACGGTGCGCAGCGTCCGTGGCTGGCATAAATGATTCCCCCCCCCCTCTCCTTCTTGTGTTAAGGAGTCGCCGAGTCGGATCCTTCAGCTCTCCGCTCGACCGAGGAATGAAAACACGTCTTTAATAGCCTTGATCCGCAGGAAATTCATGCGAATGCACTGTGATTTAATCCTTTTCCCCCCTGGCCATTACCTTCCTTAACACCCTTCCATTACTCCAGGCAAAGAAATGCAAAAATTTGGGTGATTGTTATGTTCTTAAACTTTATAGTACCTTTGTTTGGTTGTGTTTTTTGCTGTCTCAGCTCCGTGTTCTGCGCAGTCGTTTTGGGAACTGGCTCTGCTTACTTCATTTCAGTCTACATCATTATTATTTGCAAAATCTAATTAACTAAGGTAATAATTATTACAAAACAAAGTACATAAGTTACTTGTTGAATTTTATCTGGAAGTAAAAGTATTAAGTTTCCATTTCACAAAACTGTCGACTACTTTTCCTTATAACTGACTCGTGAATGTGTTCTTCCTCTTGAGAAGTTAGGTGACCAGTATATGTACTTGAATAATGGATGATATGTGATATAATCGTTTGACAAGCAGCGAAGTACGACTGAATAATAATCTCTTCGTTAAACCACTGACTGGTCTTTTGATCAGCCAAGTTAATCACAGCTGGGTGAGGTCAGGACCTTGGATGACTGAACCATGAATATGGAGTGGTTTTTACCTTTTGGAAATTTTCTGTGAAGAGCTTCGTCCATAATTCAGCAATGGAGGGATGGACCTAAGGACGAGCGTTGCATACATATGTGTATGTATATATATATATATATATATATATATATATATATATATATATATATATATATATACATTTGCAAGTGGAAGGAATGATGGAATTAGGTCGAACATGACTGGAAGATTTTTTCAAGGTCTGCTAGAACTGTAAGAATTCAGCATCAAACTTGAACTATTTTCAACCTGAAAACAGGTAAAATACGACAGATTTTCCTACAACGCTACTGATTTTACAGTCTCGTGATCAAAATAGAATTTTGCTCAACGATATTCTTTCATTTTTTATTAAAAACAAGTAAAAACTGTGCCGAAGTCTCTTCGGCGCAATCGAGTTTTCTGTACAGCCGCTACAGCGTATAATCAAGGCCGCCAAAAACAGATCTATCTTCCGGTGGTCTCGGTATAATGCTGTATGAGACGCGGCCCATGAAACTTTAACCACGCCCCGGTGGTGGCCTATCCTATATCGTTGCCAGAAGCGCAATTATGGCTAACTTTAACCTTCAATGAAATATAAACTACCGAGGCTAGAGGGCTACAATTTGGTATGTTTGATGATTGGAGGGTGGATGATCAACATACTAATTTGCAGCACTCCAGCCTCAGTAGTTTTTAAGATCTGAGGGCGGACAGAAAAAAAAGCTGACAGAATAAAGAGCGCACGGACAGACAAAGCCGGCACACTAGTTTTCTTTTACAGAAAACTAAAAAGTGAGAAGCCTTTAAAAGTACCCCACTGCAATCGAGTCAATGCTTTTTATGAGAAGAAATAAAAAAAATCTATTGTTCTTTCTAATAATTGGCGTGACAGTGACAATTTCAAATCATTTCCATGTAGATGTAGCTCATTTTCGTCCGCCAGTGAAAAAAAATAATGACATTGCGCAACGTTCATTTCAGATGTTTACAGCGGGTGCGTTCAACACAGCGCCGTTGCCTAGACCTTTCGCAGCGTATTGCAATACCACCATTGTGTTCGGGGGATAATTTCTTACCGCAGCACAAAGGGGATTTGTCTAGTGGATTCCCACTGGAGACTTGATGGTAAATTCCCACAACAATGGCAGAGATTGAGGACAATAGAAGGGAAATTCAAATACTGTATTTGTAAGAAGCTTTGTATTGGGCGTTGAATTCAAGGGCGTTGGAGAGTTATTAAGAATATTTATAAGATATTAACGAAAATGGCAAGGAATGACAATATAGTGAATGCTATAAATAAGGCAAAATGAATAATGAGTCAAGAGTAACGAACTTGAAACTATCGCAAGTGCTAATGCATCAAATATCAGTGGACAGACCTTGAACAAAGGAAGGATTATTTTAATTCCTATAAGTATTTTTTTACTTTTCTATTTGCTCACGCATAACAATCTTTATTTTGAAGTTTGATTTAAAACAGAATGATCTTCAAGACTAATTCCGTTTTAATGCTTGCGAAATCTAACTAATAATAACAATAATGACAATAATATTATTATTATTTCAGTAGATGAAACCAATTTACATGGAACAAGCACACAGGGGCCACTGACTTGAATTTCAAGCTTCCAAAGAATGTTGGTGGCAACCTCCCACCGCCGACCCCACACAGCGGCAGCAACTGATCATGATACAGGGCCAGTGATTTTTCATCGCCCTGGGCGAGACGCGAACCCGCGATCTGAGTGTCTTTCCACGACACTAAATACTAATACCAGCGGACCAGCTACAAAAATAATAATAGTGGCTTTAAGAGACTTGAATATTAAAAGGCTTCTGGGCCGAAAGGATCTATTCTTCAAACCATAAATCGAATTATGTAAATTTCGAAAATTTATTCATCTTCGGAGCCTCGTGAAATGAGCGGCGGGAGTCACATAATTATTCCTCTTAAGCCCAATAAATTACAAGAAATGGATAAATATGATAAGTCAGAGCCATTATTTTACAGGGAAAAATGATCCTTCTCAATGAATGATGATCTTTTCATTGTAGAATAATCTCTCAAGAGGGAATAATCTGATCTCTTAAAGAACATTATTTTTTTCACAGGAAGTGATGGTTTTGCTTTATTTAAAACTAGCTCTCCGGGAGAAACATAAATCTCTTCATAATAAAAATAATTTTTCATGCAGGAAAAAATCTTTTCGTGGCTTACAAAGGAAAATATATATCTTACGGGAAAAAATACATTTTTAATTACATGCTTTTTTCTCACTGTGAAAATGATAGCCTCAACAGGGAAACATCTCTCAGCAAGGAACGTGAGATTTAAAGAAGCAAATTTGTTCCCTAATAAAAGAAACTCGTAATGAGAATAGTTATGGTTTTACATGGAAAATTAACTCTACAAAGAAAAGTCTCCTCATGGAAACATATTCTCCAAGGGTTAAAAAATATATCTAAAAAAAATAAAACTCAGCATAGAACAATTATTACCTCTTCAAAGTGAAAGTCATTTCTGAATTTGAAATGACCTCACAGAACAAAAAAGAAAATTCAACCCATAAGAAAATATCCAGCCACAGAAATATTTCCTCTTTGAAAAATAAATAAATAAATAAATCTCTCAGCAGTACATGCAGTTTTCTCTTTCCATGAAAAACATTATCTCTGACCAATTTAAATCATCTCTCAGAGATTAAAAACTATTTCCCCCACAAGAAAGCTCACCGAAACATAAATAATGAAATACATAAATCTTTCCGCAGTACATGAAGTTTCATCCTTCCAAGAAAGGTGATCTCTGCCAAGGCTAAATTACCTCTCCGAGATTTAAAACTAGTTTCCCCACAGGGAAAACTCATCGAAACAAAAACACCGGACGCAAATTCTTGAGATTTATGCTAGCATTGCACCAGCCCCGGTTTTTTTTGCAATGCCCCTAGGTTGGGTTGGGTTGGGTTGGGTTAGATTAGCACTTCCAGTGTAATTTGGGTTTGACTGATTAATTTATAGATTTTAGGCATACATCCAAGCACTGGGGGAGCTTAGGCCATTAAGCGCTGAAACGGAAATTGACAGTGAAAAAGTTTGAATGGTGTAACAGGAGGAAAACCTCGCAGTTGCACTATGAATCAATTGTTGGGAGAGGGTGGACAGTAAGATGGAAGAAAGAAAATATGAAGGGAAGTACAGTAAAATGAATGAAAGATGTTGCAGCTAGGGGCCGAAGGGACGCTGCAAAGAACCTTAAGTAATGCCTACAGTGCACCGCATGAGTTGCACTGACGGCACTAACCCCCTACGGAAAAGAGTGTAATTTGGGTGTGGGAAACACAATGAGATTATTTTCAAGATTCTATTGTTAGTTTTCAAGATATGGCGTCCCGCTTTCTTCAGGGAAAGGTCCCGGTACTCGGTTGCATCTCGGGAAAATACACACCGGGCGCATCCACAGTGATCTGAA
>NC_089749.1:18290161-18317661 GCF_040412425.1 Macrobrachium rosenbergii | reverse complement strand
CCGAACCACATTACTGGCGAAGTGAATTTCTATCGCCAGAAATAAATTCCTCTGATTCTTCATTGGCCGGCCGGAGACTCGAACTCGGGCCTGGCAGAGTGCTGGCGAGGCTCTGCCGATTTCGTCAACGAGGGAACTCAAATTCAAAGCATGTTCAATTTGCCTTTATACATATCCTAAAAAATTAATGGCATTCCGTCTGCAGTTTTTTTTAAGTGAAAAAAAAATTAGCATTATGATACATAAACATCTTAATGATTATTTTAAGAACACAAGAGCACCACAACCCAGATCTGAACATCCCGTTGAGACTACGTCAACCTTGCGTCAACTCTGTGGCTGTTCCTCCCACAACACCTCCTCCGCTTAAATTTCTACGATAGTTTTTTTGTTCGTAGTAGTTAGAGAACCTTCAGCAATGGACACCAAATACGTTTTGGTTATTTTCAAACCACTAATGGCATGATTGCGCTAAAAATCTAGCTAGAAATTAAACATTAAAGTTAATGCGTTTGAAACATTTTTCTAGCGTACGGCTTCGGTAAGTGTTGTTTCATAACTGTTAAATATATATAATAATTCGGTATGTAGTTCTTAATACTTACGTTTATTACAACTGTTATTTACATAACATTACATAATTTAGCTCTTAACTTGCTCTGTGGCCGTATAATCACAATTCTAAAACAGTGTGAAAACAAAACTGTGAGATTCGGACAATAAGAAGTCCATCCAATCAGAGGCAAGCGGCTACAGAAAGTGCAAGTTTGCCAGGTTAAAGAAAACAGACTACAGTACCCATTTGCAGCTAGGTGGAAAGTTGGGCGGTGGGCTGAGAGATATTCCACGGACTTGGTACGCCAGATACGTAAATACAGTATGCAGCCGACCACCCTTCTAAAGTAAGTATAGCTTAGTTTTACCAGACCACTGAGCTGATTAACAGCTCTCTAGGGCTGGCCCGAAGGATTAGACTTATTTTACGTGGCTAAGAACAATTGGTTGCTTAGCAACGGGACCTAAGCTTATTGTGGAATCCGAACCACATTATAGCGAAAATGAATTTCTATCACCAGAAATAAATTCCTCTAACTCTTCATCAGCCGGCGGTGGAATCGAACTCCGGCCCATCGAATGACGGTCTGAAGCTCAACCAACTCGGCCAACAAAGGGCTATCTTCTATATAACAACAAATCTGAATGAGGATGACAGAAAAAGTTGGACAATAATTTGGGTTATCACGTTGGCCTTACCAGCGAGAACAGGTTCAATCCCGGACCAAGCCGAGCTGTTTTAGGCAAGGTGGCTTAAAGTGTAAAAGTTGTATCCGGTAGTTAGTCGCCTTTGGAGGACACAACCAGGGCTAAGCAGGGTCTGGTGCCATTAACCGACGTAAACGACAAAAACTAGCCTAGCAGTGGAGGGTGAAGACATTTTGGATCCATTTCCCCTACAAGGGAAACGTGAATGGGGAAAAAAAGGCCATGAATAACACAAAGGAATCTGTATTTTTCTATACCTATTTATCAAACACTTTCCGTTATCATGACTATTTTTGAGATCTGCTCCTCTGAGACATGGGTTCTCAGCCCAAGGACTTGGAATCTGAAGGGTTTCCACAAGGCATCAAATGGATTCTTCACGATGACCACAGGTTTACTCCTGGCCAGTATCATGATGTACATCGATCAAAACGTTAATGAGTGCCTGCATCACTCAAGGTTCATAAGTTCCCCTACCTGATAATATCCATACAATTATTCTTCTGAATTTAGTTGGGTTTATTATAAGTTCTCTACTTCAGCACTAGTAGTAAGTATCACTGAAATGCCCATTGTATATGAAGTTCATAAATATTTGTATATTGCAATTCCTACAGCTCCAATTATCTGGTTATTAGTAACTCAATGGTAACTTGGGGTGTGAGGAACATAATGGGAGTATTTTCAAGAAAATTCTACGGTTAGTTTTTAAGATATGGCGTCCGCTTTTTATCAGAGAAAGGTCCTATACTCGGTTACATCTCGGGAAAATGCTACCGCGACCACTTGGCGATTGACATCTATTTTCAAGGGTGCTTGGTGGCAAAAGACTTGAGAGCTCTTGGCTGAAGAGACCGCGTGGATATTAGGTCATTCCTAAAACCATATATGAAAATATGCAAATTTATTCCTCTCTGAGTACCGTGAGAGGGTTGGGGCATTCACTTACCTAATTATTACTAGAGAGAGAGAGAGAGAGAGAGCTATACGCAAAGAGTTTATATGAAAATCTTTTATTAATATAAAAGATTTTAGAAAAGATTTTAGAATGGAATGGAATGTGAAATTTAGGCCAAAGGCCAAGCGCTGGTACTTATGAGATCATTCAGCGCTGATGGGAAAATAGAGTAAAAAGGTTTTAAAGGTGTAATATGAGGAAAACCACGCTCCTGTACTATGAAACACTGTACAATTATTTGGAGAGGTTGGAAAGTAACATGGAAGATTGAGGATGAACGGAGGTACAGTAAAAGAAAGGAAGGGGGTTGCAGCTAGGTGCCGAAAGTACGCTGCAAAGAGCCTTAAATACAGCTTACAGTGCACCATGTGAGGTGCACTTCCGGCACTAACCCCCCTACGGGAAAAAGATTTTGGAGAGAATAAAACGGACGCGATATGACTTCGGATGTCTTCATCTCAACAGCAAAGGGACGACATTCATTTCCCATTCCCTTACTCTATTTCTTTTTTATTCCCTTATGTTTTCTTAATTGTGTGCCTTCATCTGACAGGTTCCCCTTCATTTATATATATGATTTCCTTGCGTCGTTTTTTGAACGGTTCCCCCAATTACCTTCATCATATTTCCACCTTTCCTCCCTACATAATTTCCTGATATTCCTTCCCCTCTTTTCTTATGGCCGTGGTCGGTGCAGAGTAAGGAGAGATAATGGACAATATTATAAATTGCTTTCGGAATATGTTGAACGACACTGTCGGTTTTTGTGGGCTCCGAATGCGACGCACACACTGCATCATCATAGTTCCCGATTTACGTCACAGCTTTTCTTAACTGTCACGTTTGGAAGAACATCACTGTCTTCCCCAGCCCACCCACGCCCAGTCCCCTTCCGCCCCTACCCCGCCAAACTCTAAAGCACAAGACAAAAAGGATAATTTAGTTTTCTTAATTTGAATGATCTATACTACGTATGAAGACAGTACTTGTAAGTCTGCATGTTCCACGAACTCCCAGTAAAGTATAAGTTTAAAATACAAAAAAAAAAAGAACTTAATGGAACTGCCGTGAGGTTAGGATCATAATCATACGCACTTTAACTCTATCTGGGCTTTCAGCGTTCACTTAAAGCTGAAAAAAAAAAAATAAGTACAATGAGCCATTACGAAAGAGGTTAAAATGTAGAGTGATTCCTATATGTTCCTGGTAAATCATACAGGAATTTATTTATAAAAATCTCCTACAAAATGTTTTCATATAAAAACTACGACAGAGAATTATTCATTAAAAAAAACTACAGAAATTTATTCTTTAAAAACTACCTCAGAAATTTATTCGTGAAGTAACTTCCTCAGAAATTTATTCTTGAAGAAACCACCTCAGAAACTTACTGTTGAAGAAACTACCTCTAAATTTATTCTTTGAAGAAACTACCTCAGAAATTTACTTGCATACACAAAACTAAAAACACATATGCTCTTAAATTTGTAAACGCACTCACACACACACACACACACGCATCGCAAACCCGTGTACTCCGGTGGTCACTGCAGCAATATTTAATAATATATTTCCCCCTGAGATTAATAACGACGGCATTAATTTCAGCAAGCCGCTGAAAACGAGGAGGACAGGAGCTCTTAGACCGCAAATGGCTTCCCGGGCAGACGGGGACAGATGGGAGATTGGACGGGGATGTTCATCCACGTCCGTTTGTCTGTCTGTTACTTGTTTGTTTGTTTGTTCTTGGTGCTTTGTTTGCATGGTATCTTAACTGAGGATCCGGGCTTTATTATCATTAATAATAATAATAATAATAATAATAATAATAATAATAATAATAATAATAATAATTATTATTATTATTATTATTATTATTATTATTATTATTATTATTATTATTATTATTATTATATACGGGTTGATCATCCATGTTTGTTTGTCTGTCTATTACTTTGTTTGTATGTTTCTTTGTTTGTTTTGGTACTTTGTTTACGTGATATCTTAAGTAAGGATTTGGATTTTATTATTATTATTATTATTATTATTATTATTATTATTATTATTATTATTATTATTTTGTTGGCGAAGCATTATCCAAGCTCTTTTTAGCCCTGATTAGAGGAATGGTTTTTATTTTTTTTTTTTATTTGTTGACAAGTTTTTCTTCACCGTTTTCCATTTTATTCTGTGGAAGCTGGTTCTGTCATTTGATGGCCTTTCAGGGATGGTCTTTATGAATGTTCACTCATTACGAAAAATAATATTGACAATGATGGTTAATTATTGTCTGTTGCCTTTCAATGCAACAGCTAAAGTGCGATACGCTACATGTCAATGAGAAAATATAATTCGGGGTTTCGTTTCTTTGTAACTATTATTTTAAAAAAGAATTAGGAAGAAGAGTCTTTGCTGTTTTTGAAATTATGAGTGCATCTTTTTTATTCTTATAAATTTTAGATTAAAAGTAACTTGGTAAAAGAGTTAACTTATTTTTCACCATTTCAGTTAAAGCAATGTGCAGGCTATAATGTTACTACTGTAGTTATTACCACTGATAATAATTTCGTCAATAAAACCACAATATATTACATACATGTGTAGTTTCTGTAGCAGTGAAGAATTCTAATATAAATCAAAAAAGCTAAAACAACGTGTGCAGTGAGAAATTGCGGCTTCTGTGTTTCAAAATATGTCTAAAAATTTCACATACAGGAAACAACAGTGACTCTATGTAAGACGTCACATTATTCACGAGAACAGCCAACGAAATGTAACGAAGCGACTGAATAAATAAAACTACAAGCAAGAGGCACCAGTACTCGGGAGATATGAATGAGTTATACAAGGGAGTGTGTAAGGTAAGAGGGTAATGAATCCCTGTCACGGTTTGGAGTTCATCTCGCTGCGTGGAAACGCGAGATAGCCGAGGCCCTTGTGAATAATTCTTGCCATGTACCATACAGGTATTGGGCTATGTCACGGAAGCGCATTTTTCAAGTCTTTCAACAAGTAGTTATGATTTATCCCGGCATTTTATTTTTGTACAGGAGCCATATTCAGTTCGTTTTGGGCATTCAGGCAGCGTGGCACCAGCTGTATTTTGAGGTAAAACATCGGCAGGAATGGAAAAGGCCTAAGGGAATAGAATAAAAAATAAAAAGACAAGTAGAGGAGAAGGAAGACATAGAAAGCCCCTTCAAGGAATAAGGTTTACACAAAAGTCTTTTCCCCTCAACAAATCTTCACATTAGACGCAGGGACTAAAACATGAAAATATGATGATATGAAAAATTAAATACTGAAGAAGATTCAGTTATATGGGACACCTTTCAAACAGAGCAAGAAAATTTAATTTATACATTCCCCTGCTTCTGAAGCGGGACTTTGATTTTGAAGGCACTTTCCCTCTATATCAGGGTCGTCCAAGTTGTTTAGGGCCGTCCAAGTTGTTTAGATTCAGGGCCACTTTTGAAAAAACAAAAAGCCATGCGGGCCACCTGTTTGTATGTATGTACATGAAAAAGAGAAATATACTTTTACTTACTTTCCTCTAGCGGGTCAATTTCAAAATGAAACGGGCTAATTTTGGCCCACGGGCAAGGGGTTGGACGGCCCTGCTCTGTATATAAGCATGGGGCACTTAGAGGTCCTATTGGCACAAATATGTGCTCCTAAAAACTATCTTTAAAAATGATTGCAAATAAAACAAACACTAGTTATTTGGTGCCGACAATATCCAAAATCAAAGACTTTAATCAGGCCTGAAGACGAGATATTGTAGATAAAATATTAGCATAAACACGAAGAAGCATTGCCATATCTTTATGTCTTCTACTATTTCTCATAAAAATATTTCTTGCAAAAGTTAAGTATACCTTAGTTTAACCAGACCACTGAGCTGATCAACAGCTCTCTAGGGCTATTGAAGGGATCAGACTTATTTTACGTGGCTCAGAACCAGTTGGTTACCTAGCAACGGGACCTACAGCTTATTGTGGAATCTGAACCACATTATACCGAGAAATGAATTTCTATCACCAGAAATAAATTCCTCCGAGTCTTCACTGGCCGCCTGGAGACTCGAACTCGGGTCTAGCAGAGTGCTAGCCGAGAACTCTACCGACTCGTTCAACGAGGAACTGGCAAAACAAAGGCGATATCCGGGAATCAAAAAAAAAAAAAAAAAAAAAAAACCGGGAAATGTCAAGCGTCAAAGGAAATGATGTTACAAAGCATGAAGCATATTCTCCGTATTTTCTTTGTCCTCAAGTTAACTGAGCTTGGTATTGTTCAAGGGATCTTTGACACCGGGATTTGCCGGCGGAGAAAAGCTGACATTTCGCTACTCATCTGTTTTTCAATTCCGCCAGGAAGGTTGCACAGAAGTGGCGTTAGAACCGTGATTTGGTTTTTTGTACGTCCGTGTATCTGCCTTCTTAACAATAAGATATCTTAAAATGGCATCAGGTTAATTTCAATGAAGGTTCAAAGTTTTTCATCACTCAATGTCGACAAAATCTCATTTAAATTATCGTCTGATTTGAAATACAATAAGTCCCTTTTATCATATTACTAAAGTTTGTTGATACAATGTTATTGTAAAATGTCACATGACGTCTAAACAGCAAATGATAAAAACTTTTTATATATCTACGTTACATAAATAAATACTAGAAAAGATGGTAAAAGGTGTGTTTGCGATCACTGAATGGTAAACTATTACGATAATATATATATATATATATATATATATATATATATATATATATATATATATATATATATATATATGAATATAAGAAGGCCCATATAAAACACTATTTGAATTTGCAACCATATATTTCAGAGCACTTCCTTCCGTGCTCCTGTTCACTGGTAAAAATATGGACAGATGAAATGTTACAGAAGTATATATACAAAGCATATGTAGGTGTGGCATTAAGTCTCCGATGGTATGCAGGTGACCGTTCCCTAGAAGGAGGGAAATAAATTCCTCTAATTCTTCATTGGCCGGCCGGAGAATCGACCGCGGGCCTAGCAGAGTGCCAGCCGAGTACGATATCGACCCATCCAATGAGGAACTCTCTTCCAGGCAGACAAATGAAAACCCATCTATGCATGAATGTTATACCGTACTTTTATTAATACAGTTGGTAGAATTATGCGCAATGGCGACTTCAACTTTCTCTCTCTCTCTCTCTCTCTCTCTCTCTCTCTCCCCAAAATCCCAAAATGAATATATGAACCTCAGTCACAATCTATATTGCACAAGGGGCAATTTCACTCGGTGAATGGAGGATATATCGAAATTTGCGCCCTTTCTTGTCCGGATGATTTCATCAGATGCGAACAATGAATTTTTGAAATGGACACATATTGGAAAAATGACTTCAATCTTCCAGTGCAAATATGTTTCCAGCTAAAAGGCGAATGTTCCAGTTATTTCGCCTCAGTTATTTAAAAGTTTTTTCGCTCTCCAGTTTTTTGATACTTTCAAGTTACTTTTTCAACATTTTATCATTCTAATTCCTAAAAGAAATTTGCAGTACATAATTAATGATTGATAAAATCGAGTAGCACGAAAATATAAACGCATGGTAATGGACAGTTTTTGTTCTATTTCTTAACAGAAATTTGCAGTACATAATTATCAATTGATAAAATCCATTGGCACGAAAACATAAATGCAAATGGCACTCGTCAATATGATCCTTGATTTCTGATAGGAGAGAAAAATACTGTTTTTCCCTTTTTAAACAAACACAATTATATGAAGAAATAAGTGACGATATATGACAGGATTCTGGCAGAAGAGAAACAATACTATTTTTCATTTCTTATATAAACACAATAACATGCTATATAACAGAAAATTCAAGCAATACTGCGCCTCTTCCTTCAAGCACTTAAGTGTTGAAAGAGCGAGACACCAAAGAAACGCTCAAAGTTTGGAAGAAGAGTTTTTTCACATTTCTGGAATCGTTCGAAGAACACAGAATTCACCGCCGTTTTCCAGAGCCATCTGCAAAGCGGCTAGCTATTTTCCAGCAATATGCACCTGAAGGTTACGAACGTGTGGACTCGCAGTGGTTCTCTATCTTTTTTCAGTAATGGCACCAAAACAAATTAATGTAATCATTACCGTAGCACCCCTTCTTCACCATCCCACCATATCGCATGAATTAAACACACACACACACACACACACACACACACACATATATATATATATATATATATATATATATATATATATATATATATATATATATATATTATATATATACATAAAAATATATATAAACAGTATATTTAGGTATATATATATATATATATATATATATATATATATATATATATATATATGTATGTATATATATATAAAATTTATATGTAATAGAGAGAGAGAGAGAGAGAGAGAGAGAGAGAGAGAGAGAGAGAGAGAGAGAGAGAGAGAGAGAGCGTTGGTGAATAAGAAAAGAGTCAACAAAGCTGAAATGCGGCCATGAAGGTTTCAGCCACGGCCTGGTGGTGGCGTGTCCCATAGCGTTGTCAGACGCACGATCCACGCCTGACCTTAACCTTAAATAAATTAAAAACTACTGAGGCTAGAGGGGTTGCAATTTTGGTATGTTTGATGAGTGGAGGGTGGATGATCAGCATAGCCAATTTGCAGCCCCAGCCTCAGTAGTTTTTAAGATCTGAGGGCGGGCAGAAAGAGTGCTGGCGGACAGACAAAGCCATCGCAACAGTTTTCTTTAATGGAAAACTAAAAAGTACAAATGAAGCAGATAACTCAATTACGCCAGATAACAAAAATCCTAGAATCACATCCACAAACTTTTTGAAATATCTATAGAAAAAAAGTATGACAAAAAACAATAATCGAATTGAGACAACCACAGCTCTGGAGTATTCCCTAAAAAGGAAAAATTATATATAGCATTGAAATATATTTGTGCATCTTACCAGGACCCTACACAAAAACCTGGAGCTGAATTAGAGAAACCATAAACTGATTAAAGAAACAGACACCGTCAGAGAGAGAAGGCACGCCAATAACAAATTCAACACATTAAACGATTTGCCTTTCGTCCTTAATTGATATTGGCAGTTGAAAGGGACAAATGCATTAGCAAGTTCATTTGTAGCATCGAGAGTTTCTGAATTACACGTCTTGTCTCAATCTCCAGCTCGCGCCTCCTGATTACAACTCACAAGCCCTCCCCTTCCCTACCCTACCACCCTCCCCATACCTCAAACTTCCCACCTCTTCCCCATTCTCCGTCAAGAGATGCCTCTGCATACGAAATGACTTTGCAATTGATCCTTTAAGTGGGGTGCGTACATATATATATGTTACATGGATGGATACGCTTTCTAGTGCACTCTGCCACTGTAGCTCAAGTGATACAGTTCTCAGTTCACAACGTGAAGACCCGAGTTCGATCCCTGGGCGAGGAAGGAATGACATACGCATAGTAGGGTTCCTCAAAGCTAAGGGTGCTTCTGAATACCTGATCAGTGCATTAGGTACCAGGTTGTTAATCCAGTGTTGTAGGTGGTAGCTTAGAATAGAATAGCGTATAGAATTTAGGCCTAAGGCCAAGCGCTGGGACCTATGAGGTCATTCAGCGAGGAAAGGGAAATTGACAGTAAAAAAGGTTTGAAAGGTGTAATATGAGGAAAACCTCGCAGTTGCACTGTGAAACAACTGTTAGGAGAGGGAGGAAAGTAAGATAGAAGAAAGAATATGAATGGAGGTATAGTAAAAGCAATGAAAGGGGTTGCAGCTAGGGGCCGAAGGGAGGCTGCAAAGAACCTTAGTAATGCCTATAGTACATGTGGAAGCTTAGGGGTAGAGAGAGAGAGAGAGAGAGAGAGAGAGAGAGAGAGAGAGAGAGAGAGAGAGAGAGTTGGAAGAACACCACCATATTATTTAAAATGTAGGGAATCAATGAAACAACACCACCCCTACCAGGGTAGAAACACTTCATTAGCTATTCATCCGCTAATAACACGTACACACACACACACAAATTCCCATAAGAACCATTTCAGATATTTGTCAGGACAATGGCACAAGTAAATCTGATCGCGCAAGATTTGTAAGTTCCTTGACGTTTTCATCTTTCCTCGCATAGACGATCCAACTTTCACCAAATACAATCGAAGAACGAGAATCGATCAGGGACAAAGTCGTCACTAATTTCTAAATGAACTTCCTCTGTAAAAAAAACATTTCATTAAGGAATGTCTTATGCTTTCACAAATTTCAAGGCGAAATATGCCGGTATGACATCACTAATACTTGATTGCTACGACTGTTGACAGTTCGTTCATTATTTCAGTTTTATTGCAAATTAGTGCACCCGTATCAGTCTAAAAGACGGTCATTTATTAGGGTCGAGACGTCAGGTCCCCCACCCTAGGGATGATGAGTACCACTCGGGAGATTGGACCAAGGGCAATTGCAAGACGACGGTGAATCTAAATACGGAATTCATTATCCGTACTCGTCCATCTTCCTAAAATAATAAAAATAATTATATGGACAGACACTGTGTTGTTTATGGAAGGATTATTGTTCGTAATTGATTTATTCTTTTATTATAATCTTTATTTCTCCTTTCTGTTTTATTTCTGAGTGAAGGGAACGCCATATATCAATATAGTAATGTCAAATAAGACGTATTGCAAGCCTGAGAGGGAGATAAAAGTATTCGTGAAGTGATAACAATAATTATCACTCTGTGACGTCATTCTTACGAAGGTTCTGCCAGAATTGGAACACGAACGTTACGTAACCGAATGAAGGCAAAAATCGTTGAAAGAAATAAACAATTGAAACACGAAAGTTACGTAACCGAATGAAGGCAAAAATCGTTGAAAGAAATAAACAATTGAAACACGAAAGTTACGTAACCGAATGAAGGCAAAAATCGTTGAATGAAATAAAAATTAAAGTTACGTGGAAGGCAAAAATCGTTGAATGAAATAAACAATTGAAACACGAAAGTTAAGTAACCGAATGAAGGCAAAAATAGTCGATTGAAATAAATAATTAGAACACGAACGTTACGTAAATGAATGAAAGCAAAAATCGTTGAATGAAATAAATAATATAAGGGTATTTAATAACACCAGGGCATTTCTAAAAAAAAGATGTAAGCATAAAAAATAGGAACTTTTACGAAAAAATAAAAATGAGTATATACAGTGACGTCATTTCCACACGTGTCTGTCATACATGAAATGTAAACGTCATAGAATTAGAAGAATGTAAAACCTTGGAATGAAATAAATGATGCCATGTCAAACGATACATGACGTAAGCTTTATGGAATTAAATATAACCATTTTTCATATATTTCAACAGATATCTTTCACGTTCACAATTGATCTCTGATTCCCTTTATCTGCCAAGAGCAACCCGATTCGCTGAACAGCAGCGCCATTATGCAGTAAATGTTTAGCCTCGCTGTCGAACTTCTCAGTTCCAGAGGTCCTTTATCCCTCACACCGTTGGACTGTGGAACAGTCTCCCAGAAGATGTTGTTCAACTGGAACTTCAGAAGTTCAAGCGAAGGTGCAATGCATTACTATCCTTATACTATTTTCCTTGCATTTTAATACTTTTTGATATATTTGTTAATTTATCAATTTTTTTTTAAATAAGTGGGATCTTCTTTCCGTATTTCCCTTTACCTCCTCTTACTTCTTCCTGATGAACAGAGTTCATCTTTTGAATAATAATAATAATAATTTAATAATAATAATAATAATAATAATAATAATAATAATAATAATAATAATAATAATAATAATAATAATATGAAGGGAGTAGGCCCTCTTTTAAACAGGTCTTGTTAAAAAGGATGGCTGTATTATGCGAACTTACCTTATAAAGTTTCTTTTCTATTTTCCTTATGATTCGCTTTTCGGGCTCAGCGATGTCCGTCAGCAACTCTAACATCGCTGAGCCCGAAAAGCGAATAATAATAATAATAATAATAATAATAATAATAATAATAATAATAATAATAATAATAATAATAATTTAAAATGAATGATACCACGTCAAATGCTACATACCCTGGTATAATGGGCTCACCTGGCCTGAAATAAATCATTCCGATCTAATCCAACGATTATGAGAACACAGACGACATTACATGGGTCCTGCGAGTGATCAAATATTTACTGATCAAATAATTCACGTGATCCGGAGCGCTCGCGTCAAAAAGATTATTTTCATCAGTGGAATTCTGTCATCATTAATAGTCGAATCTGACTTCATAATTGATGGGGAAATGTAATGATCAGTCGTGTGACAGAGGAAAGGGTCAGGAATGTAAGTATCTGATCGTGGGAAGGTTCAAGTGTCAAAGTGTATTTTTTTTTTTTTAACTTTCATGTTGGGTTTTCAAGTGCCATTTAAGTGTCATTTGAAAAGACAGATTGAATTAAATTAGTTTTCATTCGATTCTTTTTCCATGAACATTACCAAGGAAGAAATGCGGGTTTGTAATATCATAAGTATTATTATTATTATTATTATTATTATTATTATTATTATTATTATTATTATTATTATTATTATTATTATAAGAAGATGAACCCTATTCATAGGAAACAAACCAACAGAGGCTATTGACTTGAAGTTCAAACTTCCAAAAATTATGTTGTTCATTAGAAAGTAGTAACAGAAGGTAACAGAAAATGCAGAAAGAAGAAATCAGTTTTCAGAAAAGAAAAAAATGAATTAACAAATTAATAAACAGATAAAAATATAAGTAAATTATGGAATACGTGGAGAAAACCCTGTTGTCCTTCTCTTGACCTATGCAGCAAATTATGTACCTGGTGTTCAATGAACCGTGGTGGGTAAAGTTAAGTATATTTTAGTTTAACCAGACCACTGAGCTGATTAACAGCTCTCCTAGGGCTGGCGCGAAGGATTAGATTTATTTTACGTGGCTAAGAACCAATTGGTTACCTAGCAACGGGACCTACAGCTTATTGTGGAACCCGAACCACATTATAGCGAAAAATGAATTTCTCTCACCAGAAATAAATTCCTCTTAATCTTCATTGGCCGCTCGGAGATTCGAACTCGGGGCCAGCAGAGTGCTAGCTGAGAACGGAACCCGCTCGCCCAACGAGGAACTAAGGTAGCAGATAGGGTTGAGGAAGGCATGAGAATGGCATCCTTACCTCATAAAAGATGCTGTAAGGGTAACATTCTATGGGGCCACCACAATCACCCTTTTCAGAATAAAAGAGATATAGTCGTTTTTAGCTTTCTGTAAAGAAAACTACTGTGCCGGCTTTGTCTGTCCGTCCGCACTTTCTGTCCGCCCTCAGATTTTAAAAACTACTGAGGCTAAAGGGCTGCAAATTGGTATGTTGATCATCCACCCTCCAGTCACCAATCATACCAAACTGCAGCCCTCTAGCCTCACTAGTTTAATTAAAGTTAGCCATAATCGTACTTCTGGCAACAATATAGGATAGGCCACCACCGGGCTGCGGTTAAAGTTTCATGGGCCGCGGCTCATACAGCATTATACTGAGACCACCGAAAGATAGATCTATTTTCGGTGGCCTGGATTATACGCTGTAGCGGCTGTACAGAAAACTCGATTGCGCCGAAGAAACTTCGACGCATTATTTTCTCGTTTTCTTTAGGAATGGGTTTCTTCAGGAGGTGCAAGTTTCCGGTTTCCAGTAAAATTTATTCGTGAGTGTATGCGTGTGTATGCGTGTGTATGTGTATGTGTGTGTGTGTGTGTGTGTGTGTGTGTATATGTCTGAGCGTGTCCCTTCGAATCCCAGTCGCGACAATAATACTGAATAACTTAAACTAACATCAAGTCTGTTATATACCAACTTAATTCCCATTTCGAAATCCTTCATTAAGCCAAATTCTCTTTGTAATTTCCGTAAAACTTCCTCTCCTTCTTGTTCAAAAAACTTGTTTTCCGGATGACTTAAACCCGTAAACGTCTCTCGTGGTGATTCCAATTACACTTTTTATCTCATTAACTTTCAGATCTAATGATGCCGTTAATGATCTACTTATGAGTGTGGGCGCTGAAGTTTCCGTCTAGGCAGGTGGGGCGCGGGGGCAGGGTTTGTAAATTGGGGCACACAAAAATCTTCGTGTAGGCGTGGGCTAAAAATAAGCCATATATTTAGAAAGAAAGATAGACAGGTAAATAGACAGATATATAGAAGTTTGTGCATTCTTCACCGAAGATTGACGCATGGCAATCGGAAAAACTCCGACGATGTGAAAATTCCCGCGCAAAAAAAAAAAAAAAAAGCTATTGATGCCACTTAAGCAATTACTTGTAATGAAAATTATCTTAGAGAAAAACTATTCCCTAAAAGTGTATGTGTGTGTATGTATATATATATATATATATATATATATATATATATATATATATATATATATATATATATATATATATATATATATATATATATATATATATATATATATATATATATATATATATATATATATATATATATATATATATATATATATATACATACACACACACATATATGTGTGTGTGCGTGCGCGTGTGTTTGTGTAAAGATGTGGACTGTAGCCAAAATATTTGATAAAGTACTCTTTTATACCTTCATGGAATTCCTAGAAACAGAGGAAGTATTTCTAATTTCATTCCTCATGCTGCTGGAGAGACTTTTAATCTGTTTAATTAACTTCCGTAGTATCCGACGATACGAATGATTTTCATATCATAAAAGCAAAAACAAAAAATCTTACAGGAAAATAAAAAATACAGATGAGAAAATTCATTAATAATAATTAAGTTATTAATATTCACAGAAAAATAGGCAACAGCTATGATATTATTTTTAGACCCAATTTCGTTGAGGACTATGAACGATGTTTCAGCTATTCCCAAAATAAATATGAGGGCTATTTTTTGACCTGTTTAGTAATATGTATCATTGCTCTATAATTTTATTAGGTGAAACTGAGATTACCTGGAACGGATGGTAGTAGAGGATATAGTCTGGTATATATAATTTTGGAGAGGTTATAATCTGGTATATACAGTATGATTTAGGAGAGGTTATAATCTGATATATATAATTTTGGAGAGGTTATAATCTGGTATATACAATTCTGGACAGGTTATAATCTGGTATATACAGTATGATTTAGGAGAGGTTATAATCTGATATATATAATTTTGGAGAGATTATAATCTGGTATATACAATTCTGGCCAGGTTATATTCTGGTATATATAATTTTGGAGAGGTTATACTCTAGTATATATAATTTTGAAGACGTTATAATCTGGTATATTTGATTTTGGAGAGGTTATAATCTGGTATATATAATTTTGGAGAGGTTATAATCTGGTATATAAATTTTTGGAGAGGCTATAATCTGGTATATATAATTTTAGAGAGGTTACATTCTGGTATATATAAATTTGGAGAGGTTATAATCTGGTATGGCCTATATAATTTTGGAGAGGTTATAATATGGTATATATAAATTTGGAGCGGTTATAATATGGTATATACAATTTTGGAGAGGTTATAATTTGGTATATATAATTTTGGAGAGGTTATAATCCGGTATATATAAATTTTGAGAGGTTATAATCTGGTATATATAATTTTGGAAAGGTTATAATCTGGTATTTATAATTTTGGAGAGGTTATATTCTGGTATATATAATTCTGGTGGGATTATAATCTGGTATATATAATTTTGGAGAGGTTATAATCGGATATATATAATTTTGGAGAGGTATGTATAATTTTGGAGAGGTTATAATCTGGTACATATAATTTTGGAGAGGATATAATTTGGTATATATAATTTTGGAGAAGTTATAATCTGGTATATATAATTTTGTAGAGGTTATAATCTGGTATATATAATTTTGGAGATTTCAGGTTCTTTGAAACAGGGATATATATTCTGAGTTTAATGATTTTTATGTATCCAGTCACAAATGCGATGTTTATAGTGTATAATTCTCTCTCTCTCTCTCTCTCTCTCTCTCTCTCTCTCTCTCTCTCTCTCTCTCTCTCTCTCTCTACTTTTTATTTAACACTCAAGGTCTCTGTCTGATTCCTCTTTACAGCAACTGTGTAATTTATATTCTCGCTCTCATTTTTTTTTACATTTATCACTCCCGAGCCCTGCCATTATCCTAGAAGCTCTCTCTCTCTCTCTCTCTCTCTCTCTCTCTCTCTCTCTCTCTCTTTACACCTAACAGTATTTCTAGAGTCTTCCTCTTCCTCTCTCTCCCTCTCTCTTTAGAACAAGTGCTCATACTCTCTCGTAAAGACAGAAAAAGTTCCAGAGTAAATGCCCGATGAGGCGATTATGAAGTCAGTTTTCGATTCTAAAAATTTAGTTTGAAAGTCTGCGATCTCAATTTTGATTTTCTGGAATCCAAAAATGTTGGATTCCAGAAAATTCATTTTTGGTTTTCTGACTGTAGATTTTGATTCTTTGGAACTCAATGTGGCATCCCAGATAGTTGATCCGGAATTATTTTTATAGTAACTTTCGATCCTTATACAGTATATATATATATATATTACTAAAAGGAACTCATTCAAACTGGATGGTATCAAATGGAGTGTTTATTCAGAAAAAGTAACTTTTTCTGAATAAATATCCATTTATATCAGTCCTTTTAGTAATTCTACTAATGCACAGAACAATTGTGTAATTGATAAAGTTAATATATATATATACACACACAAACACACACACACACACACACACACACATATATATATATATATATATATATATATATATATATATATATATATATATATATATATATATATATATATATAATCAGAAAACTACAAACGTCCTTTAATATCAGTTCACTCTACCTCGGAAATAATATATTTTCATATATGTTACCGAAGGATTTTTAGTTGATAATAAGTCCACCGTCCCGTGAGGTGACCAGCGACGGAGAAATCAGGACTAAGTGACACACTAACGCAGTCGGCCACAAGAGAGGTATAAATAACATCTCCCATCATCTCACCCGTCGAACTCAGGTGTTTTGCCACGATATCCACCCACCTCTGCCATGTTGAGTGCGTCCATTTTATGACTATTTATCACATCACCGTGATTCATATACAATAATACAAACGTCCTTTAATATCAACTCTACCTCGGAAATAATATATTTTCATATTGTTGAATTTTTTTAGTTGATAAAAGTCCACCGTCCCGTGGGGTCAGACCAGCGACGGACGAGGAATCAGGACTACAGTGACACACTAACGCAGTCGGCCACAAGAGAGGTATAAGTGAATAACATCCCCCATCATCTCACCCGTCGAACTCAGGTGTTTTGCGTTTGGAGACTATATCCACCCACCTCTGCCATGTTGACCGTGTAGTGCGTTTATATAGCCATATATGACTATTTATCACATCACCGTGATTCATATACAATCAGAAAGCTACAAACGTCCTTTAATATCAATTACTCTATCGAAATAATATATTTTCATTTATGTTATTTTTTTAGTTGATAATAAGTCCACCGTCCGTGGGGTCGAACCACGACGGACGAGGAATCAGGACAGTGACACACTAACAGTCGGCCACAAGAGAGGTATTGAATAACATCTCCCATCATCTCACCCGTCGAACTAAGGTGTTTTGCGTTTATGATATACCTCTGCCATGTTGACCGTATATATAGCCATATATGACTATTTATACATCACCCGGTGGACTTATTATCAACTAAAAAAATTCCCCTTAGTATATATATGAAAATATATTATTTCCGAGGTAGAGTATTATATTATAGCTTTCTGATTGTATATGAATATGATGATAAATAGTCATATATACGTTCGACAAATATATATATCAACATATATATATCGTCTCCAACAAAAACACCACAGTTCGACGGGTTAGGAGATGTCTAAACCTCTCTGTGGACCATTTTAGTCACTTTCCTGAATGAGCTTTCAGGATTCTCAAAGTCAATATTTGTTTCCTGTAAAAGTCAATTTTGTTTTTATTCAATTTTTTTATTATGGCCACGAAGACTGCACGGTCAAATTAATGTTTGTTGCCAAAAACTGTTTTTGATTTTTAATGATTGCGATGGATACCAAAAATGAAACTGCTTTCGACCCCACGGGCGGTTCCTATCAACCTCATTACCAGACATAGAAAATATATTTTTCCGAGGTAAATATGGATAAAGACGTCGCTTTCTGATTGATATGAATCACGGTGATGTGATTAGTCATAAATTCGACAAATACTACGGTCAAAATGGCAGAGGTGGGTTTTTCCAAGCGCCAAAACAAGTTCACGGTGAGATTTGGAGATACTTATACCTCTCTTGTGGCTGACTGCGTTAGTGTGTCAAAACTGATTCCTCGTCCGTCGCTGGTTATCGGGCAAATCATTTTATCCCCTTCGGTAACAAATAAAATATATTATTTCCGAGGTAGTGAGTGGATATTAAAGGACGTTTGTAGCTTTCTGATTTTTGAATCACGGTGATGTGATAAATAGTCATAAATGGCTTCGACAAATCACTACGGTCATCTTATTCAAAAAGGCGATTCTGCAAAACACCTGAGCGGGTGAGATGATATGTTATTCTTATACCAACGATGATGTCACTGTAGTCCTGATTCCTCGTCCGTCGCTGTCCGACCCCACCGGTGGACTTATTATCAACTAAAAACATTCCCCCTTCCCCACCTGAAAATATATTAAGGTAGTGAATGGATATTAAAAGGACGTTTGTAGCTTTCTGATTTTATGAATCACGGTGATGTGATAAATAGTCGGACGTGCGACAAGCTCAGACGGTCATCAAGCAGAGGTGCGTGGATATCGTCTCCAAACGCAAAACATCTGAGTTCGACGGGTGAGATGATGGGAGATGTTATTCACTTATACCTCTCTTGTGGCCGACTGCGTTAGTGTGTCACTGTAGTCCTGATTCCTCGTCCGTCGCTGGTTCGACCCCAGGGGACGGTGGACTTATTATCAACTAAAAAAATTCCCCTTCGGTAACATAATGAAAATATATTATTTCCGAGGTAGAGGTGGATATTAAAGGACGTTTGTAGCTTTCTGGTTGTATATGAATCACGGTGATGTGATTAGTCATATATATATATACACACACACATATATATACATATATAATTTGTATGAATATATAGATATATATATATATATATATATATATATATATATATATATTTATATATATATATATATATATATATATATATATATATATACACACACATTAGAAATCTAAAAGGACCATTTTAGATTTCGAATAAGCTTCCAGGATTCTCAAAGTCAATTTTGTCTCCTGAAAAGTCAATTTTGGTTTTATTCCAATTTTTTTTTATTCCACGAAGACAAATTAATGTTTGTTGCCAAAAACTGTTTTACATTTTTTAATGATTGCGATGGATACCAAAAATGAAACTGCTTTTGGCTTCGTACCCTCATTACCAGACATAGAGAATATTTTCCTAAATATCCAAAAGACGCCGCTCGAAGTTCACTATTATTCTAAATTCACTGATATTAAAAATATCCTGTTTTTCAAAGCACGTTGTCATTTGGAATATGCTTATGTCCAAAACATTCCGTTATCTGGCAAGTCATTTTATTCGAAAAATAAAATATGCTTTTATGAAACCTACGCTTTTTTTTTCAAAATACACTAATATTGAAATCATGATCTTATTCAAAAAGCGCGATTCTGAAAAAGCTGCAAATAGTCTACCAACGATGATTTTAAGAACTGATCTATGAACCTTGGACCCAACACCCTCCCCCACCTGCCAGACACAAGTACGAATTTATGAAAACGGTTGAATGTCTGGGTTTATGAATACATTCTTCGGCGCGAATTCAGCTCAGACGTAAAGCAAACGTCTTCCCTCTGACGCAAAAATGGGCGGTCATTAAATTCCGAGACGTTAAAGAAGGAGCTTTATTGCTTTCGTTTGCATCAAAATTCCGAAATGAAAGGCATTCTGCCCTGGGCTGCATGAGCGAGCTTCAATATGTTCCTTTATTTGCTTGAAGTATATGGCTTCAATATGTTCCTTTATATTATAATATATATATATATATATATATATATATATATATATATATATATATATATATATATATATATATATATATATATATATATATATATATATATATATACATGTATATACATAATAATTTACATACATAAATACATACACACACATACAGTGTATATATATATATATATATATATATATATATATATATATATATATATATATATATATATATATATATATATATATATATATATATATATATATATAAATACATACATACGTACATACATATACACATTCATATATATGTATATATATAAAATATATATATGCATGTATGTATGTATGTTTATATGTTTGTGCGCGCGCGTGAGCGCATTTATTACTTGAAATCTTTCTCATTTCTACATGTCATGAGAGAGAGAGAGAGAGAGAGAGAGAGAGAGAGAGAAACGAATCCCACACAACCCAAGACCGACCATCTCCCAAGCTCTATAGGGAACAGAGCAGAGAGAGAGAGAGAGAGAGAGAGAGAGAGAGAGAGCCACATGTGCTGAGCCGCCATCATAACTTGTCCATCTGATAGGAAATTGATGCTGGCAAGAACATTTATTATTCCTCGGACCCGCTTCTTTTTTTCTCTCTCTCTCTCTCTCTCCCCCTCTTTCGGTCCGACGCTGCTTATATAGTGCGGCATCTCCAAGAGAACTGGTGCTTGAAGGCTTCCCCTTATTTCTCTCTCCCCTCTCACCTTATTTTCTTTATTATTCACGCGTGCACTCTTCCTCTCTCAGTTGCTTGCATCGGGAGTTTGTTTTTATGCAGTTTCGTCTTTCTTGATGATTTAGGTATTTTCTGTATTCTCTCTCTCTCTCTCTCTCTCTCTCTCTCTCTCTCTCTCTCTCTCTCTCTCTGTTCTTAATAAACATCTCTTTCAGCTTATTATTATTGTTTCCATATTTGCTTGTTTCCTCTTTTATGTTTATTAATTCGTTTTTAATGTTTGATAATTCGTTGATTCTTTCAATCATTCACGTGGGAATTTCCTTTCCTTTGTTACTGATAATCTGCTCTTTACAGCATTAATTAACTCATAATTACCTTATGCTTTCATTAAGCTTCTTTCGCGTACTAATAATTTTTGCGCATATTATTTTTTTCCTTGTTGACGCACGCGCTTGTTTGAATCACAACTTCTTTTCTTATTTCAATGTTCTCTAATTCTCCATCTAAAACTTGATCTTGATTTTAACTTGCGGATCGATATTTCATGGTTCAATCACGTTCGATGTTTATAAGAAATTTTTGCCACCTATTTCTCTATATACTTTCCTGCCCAGTTTATTTATGTATTGCGACAACGCATTGTACTGTTCAGTTCATCTTTTTCCCCATTCTGTTAGTATAACTTTAAGTTAACCAATCAGTTCTATCCATACGTTAGTTCCTCAAGTAAAAAAAGCTAAACACGGGTTGGACGACGACTGAAAAGAACGGAAAAACGGATACATGAAATCTCACTGTGCACAGATCTTCCTTATATGGGAATATGATTCTCATATTCCAGTGGCTCTTTCAAACTAACGGGTTTTAAAAGGGGATTTGATCAAAAGTATTGGATTGAATCAACAGGACTCAAAGGATTCAATCAATAGGACTCAATTTGTTCATTTGAGACCCACGTCTCTCATCTTTGTCACAGACCCTTCCCTTATTTGCACGGGAGAATTTTCTTGTCATGTGTATTTAATACATGCAGCCTTTACCGCTCACGGGTCGTTATACATCACCCTCCAGTGTGCGACGCCGAATCTGAACGTCGCACCAGAGAGGAGCAATAAAGGAATAATAATAGGAAGAAAAAATGAAGATGATAATAATCCCGATCAAAAGATTATTTATGTAACCTATTTGCATTCACTGAGGCGCAGAAGGCGATTACCCACAGCAGCGTAAACGTGAGCAATCCCCAGAATTCTAAGGAAATGCAGAACGAATGATTCACGGAGCGAATTTGAGCGAGAAGCCGTGCGTCAGAAATCAGAAATTGTAAAGAGGGAATAAACGTGCGTAAAAATAAAGAAAACAAAGACATTTAACGACTGGTTGAACTTCTAATGACCTCGGGTCAGAATACCTCTGGTGATTATCGAACTAATCGGGCGAATTGTCTCTTCCGGGGATGTCGAGTTCAGACGAGGAATCGCCAGATATATGTTGAAAGTTTTCATTAATGTTTAATAAAAAAAAAAAACACTTTTTACTGACGACACAGGAATGTTAAGGGTATAATGAAACGGAAGAATGAGGTAAAAGGGAGACAGATCATACGAATAATGACATTATAAGGAGTAACGGTTGATGATTTCCCATAAAACATCATTATACACAAGAGAGTGGGACATATAATTTTATCATCTTGTTTCCATTAATTTGCAAATTTTAGAATTCCAGAATCATTTTTAAGAATACTTTTGACTGGATGACAATATGTCACTCTTCGATGTAGGTTAATCTTAATCGCCCCCTCTCTCTCTCTCTCTCTCTCTCTCTCTCTCTCTCTCTCTCTCTCTCTCTCTCTCTCTCTCATTCGTTGCTGAATCTTACAACCTCACTGCTCTGGTGTAAGCTGGAGAATAGATCTCTATTAAAACTGGAAGGGGAATGATCTTATGAAAATGACACCAGCAACTCCTGAGAAAGGTCAAGGTTCAGTTCTGAGGTCAGACGATGAGCCTCAGTTAACCTTTGTTGACCTCTGCTATTAATAACATATACTGGTAAAAGACTGTGCTGGGTCACAGCTAGGGTGGAGAAGGGCATGAGGCTGGCACCTTCATCCTAAATACTTGCTGACAACCAAAATACTACCACATCTTAGAGCCCTATCCTAAGTGAATATATATATATATATATATATATATATATATATATATATATATATATATATATATATATATATATATATATATATATATATATATATATATATATATATATATATATATGTATGTGTGTGTGTGTGTGTGTGTGTGTGTGTGTGTGTGTGTGTGTGTGTTTACGTGTGCGTGAGTTTGTGTTCACATATGTTATCGAGACACTTATTTATACCCACGCTATATAAGACGCAATAATAATCAAAAGAGAATGAATCGCTCTGATATCAAAGATTAATATGAAAGTCATCAGTTATGGGAGTGAAAATTAATCACAAGAGTAAAGAGACGATGGGAAATGACGAAGGGGAGGAATTGTTCCCCAAGACACAAGCGCTGATCTCTCGTAATTGCAGCCGGCATATTGTTTCTGTGTTTCACTTTTAGTTTTCTTAAAAGAAAACTATTGTGCCGGCTTTGTCTGTCCGTCCGCACTTTATTCTGTCCACCCTCAGATCTTAAAACCTACTAATCATCAAACATACCAAATTGCAGCCTTCTAGCTTCAGTAGTTTATATTTTATTTAAGGTTAAAGTTAGCCTATAATCGTGCGTCTGGTAACTATATAAGATATGCCACCACTGGACCATGGTTAAAGTTCCGTAGGCCGCGGCTCGCACAGCACTATACCGAGACCACCGAAGGATAGATCTATTGTCGATGGACTTGATTATAAGCTGTGGCGGCTGTACAGAAAAGTCGATTGTGCCGAAGAGACTTCGGTGTATTTTTTACTTGTTTAAACTCCATTTTTTGTGCGCTCAGGAAAACGCTTCCTCCGTAGGAAATTGTCTAAGGCTTACTGGGAGATTGCTTTTAAAGGATGCGAGTTCATTCAAATTAAGCTAGGATTACTTTCGAGTGGTAGGATTACACAAAAAATATGCCCTTACATTTATGACTTTTCGATTTATGTTCGTGCAGTAATTACGTAATTATATTTATATATATATATATATATATATATATATATATATATATATATATATATATATATATAGAGAGAGAGAGAGAGAGAGAGAGAGAGAGAGAGAGAGAGAGAGAGAGAGAGAGAGAGAGAGATATTAAATAAACCCTTCAGTTGTACAAATGGGAACGGGTCCAGAAATATTTAAAATCATCCATAGGTATATTAAGAAAAATACTTTTAGTATTAATTTTGGCATAATCCATCCAATTAACAAAAGCCTAGAGAAGTCAATGCTAGCTTAGCTTATGATGCAAAAGAAAAGCAATTTACGATTAAGAGTATGTTTACAATAATAAACAAGTAAAAAATGCGCCCAAGTTTTCTGTACAGCGTATAATGCTGTATGAAACACTTAGCCACGGCCCATGAAACTCTAAACCGCGGGTGGTGGCCTGTGGTGTCGTTGCCATAAGCACGATTATCGCTATCTTTAACCTTAAATAAAATAAAAACTACTGAGGCTAGAGAGTTGCACTTTGGTACGTTTGATGGCTGGAGGGTGAATAATCAACATACCAATTTGCAGCCCTCTAGCCTCAGTAGTTTTTAAGATCTGAGGACGGACAGAAAAAGTGCAGACAGCAAAAAGTACGGAGAGAATAAAATGCGGACGGACAGACAAAGCCGGCACAATAGTTCACTTTTACAGAAAACTAATAAGGCATAAGGTATTTTTTTCAATATTCTATTATAAAACTGACCCAAAAGGATTTATATAGATAAAAAAAACGAAACAAATAAATGGCCGTGACGCCATTAGTCAGGCTCAGAAAGTCAAGCGTCCTCAATCTCCCTTTATCGGGTGATTTTTCAAAGTTCGTCCTTTTGTTTTGCGTTTTGTTTCTATTTTATTTCCTGTTTCCCCGCCTCTTTTATTTGCGTCATTTCGACGACATGTAGACGGTTGCCCATACAGTGGACCACCTTAATATGAAGGACTGGTTTTTTAGGACTAAAGCGATTCTACAGGAGATTGAAGCTCTATGAAGCCCAAGATCCTTCGGAGGGTAAGGGCCAGTTTTATGAACAACAAAAACAGCTTTATTTAGAGCGCTAGCTCTATGATGGACAGGAGCTCTGAGTGAGACTGAAGGGCACTGCCCAAATCGGGAACATTGGACAGTTGGTATGTGATGGAATGGAGCTCTATGAAGGAGTTGAAGTTTCTGAAAATGATAAATGGGACTACTGCCCTATAAGGAACTGCAGTTATGATGGACGGTAAGTGTATGAAGGGCAGCTACCCTTCGAGGAGATAAAGTTTTAAGGAGAATAGTCATATGAAATTAAATGTTATGAAGGACGATAGGCATACAACGGACAGCTCTCCTATGAGGTAATGAAGTGTTATGAGGAACAACTGGCATATGGAACCAGGTGTTATGAGGGATCATGGGTATATGAAGGACAGTGGCCCTGTGAAGAAGTGAAGAGTCTAGAGGAACAACAGGCATATGAAGGACATCTTCCCTATAAGGAACTGAAGTGTTATGGGAGACAACAGGTATACGAAAGACAGTAGACCTACGAAATGAAGTGTTATGAGGAACAAGTATATAAAGGACAGTAGGCCTATGAAATAAGAATTATGAGGGACAGGTATATAAAGGACAGTAGGCCTATGAAAAGAAGTGTTATGAGGGATGGGTATATAAAGGACAATAGGCCTATGAAATGAAGTGTTATGAGGGACAGGTATAAATAGGACACTAGGCCTATGAAAAGAAGTGTTATGAAGGACAGGTATATAAAGGACAGTAGGCCTACGAAATGAAGTGTTATAAGGGACAGGTATATAAAGGACAGTAGGCCTATGAAAAGAAGTGTTATGAGAGACAGGTATATAAAGGACAGCAGGCATATGAAATGAAGTGTTATGAGGGACAGGTATATAAAGGACAGTAGGCCTATGAAAAGAAGTGTTATGGGGGACAGTTATATATAGGACAGTAGCCTATGAAAAGAAGTGTTATGAGGGACAGGTATAAAAAGGACACTAGGCCTATGAAAAGAAGAGTTATGAGGGACAGGTATATAAAGGACAGTAGGCCTATGAAAAGAAGTGTTATGAGGGACAGGTATATAAAGAACAGTAGGCCTATGAAAAGAAGTGTTATGAGGGACAGGTATATAAAGGACGGTAGGCCTATGACAAGAATGTTATGAGGGACAGGTATATAAAGGACAGTAGGCCTATGAAAAGAAGTGTTATGAGGGACAGGTATATAAAGGACAGTAGGCCTATGAAAAGAAGTGTTATGAGGGACAGGTAAATAAAGGACAGTAGACCTATGAAACGAAGTTTTACAAGTAACGATAATCATATGAAGGAAAACATCCCTACGAGGTAATAAAGTACTACGAAGGATAATAGGCATTCGACAGTCAACGGCACCATGAAGTAATGAAGTCCTGTGAGCGACGGTAGCGGTAAAAGTGACGGTACTGACATGGACTCATATTTTTTTTTTTTTTTAAAGAATATTACACATTTTCCCTTTCCTTTTATATCGCATGACGCCATATTTTTTTTTATTCCTGAATTCAAGGACACAATCTTTTTCGGTATTCCGTTTGGTTCGTCGTGCATGAATATGAATATTTTTTTCTATTCGAGTTTTGTATTTTGTATTTTATTTTCTTTTTTTATGACAGATTTGTATACGATTGGTATTTAGAGAATTACTACGCGAGATGAATTTTATCATTCTGTTATCAGCTTCCAAGTTTCTAGTATAACACTAAAGCTAAGATATATATGTATGTATATATATATATATATATATATATATATATATATATATATATATATATATATATATATATATATATATATATATATATATGTGTGTGTGTGTGTGTGTGTGTATGTGTATATATATATATATATATATATATATATATATGTGTATGTGTGTGTGTGTGTGTATATATATAAACACACATATATATATATATGTACTATTTATTGTTTCAATCAAAGACAGTTCCGAGATTCTTTTTTTTTTTTTAATTTCTCGTGTCACATCATTGTTTATCAATATGAGCCTAATTCTTTATACATTTTAACTAAGAGAATTGGCCAAAAATCGCATTAATATAATGTATAATAGTATTGTAACATCCTTTTATCGCTGTTCCGTATTTGTATTTACACTAATTCATTTCTTTTGTTTTTCTTAATTCACTTGTATTTTTGTATCTACTGGGTCGTTTCCGT
>NC_089749.1:18275161-18277661 GCF_040412425.1 Macrobrachium rosenbergii | reverse complement strand
CCATCAACAGTGCTTAGAAAAACATCAAGCAATCACACACATACACATGTGTATGTATACGTATATGTATGTACATATATATATATATATATATATATATATATATATATATATATATATATATATATATATATATATATATATATATGTTTGTGTATATACTGTATATTTGTATATAGAATATATATATATATATATATATATATATATATATATATATATATATATATATATATATATATATATATATATATACATACACATATACATACATGTATATATATTATATATATATATATATATATATATATATATATATATATATATATATATTATATATATATATATATCTATCTCTATATATATATATATATATATATATATATATATATATACATATATATATATATATATATATATATATATATATATATATATATATATATATATATATATATATATATATATGTATTTGTTATCCGTGCAATTATCCTATCTTGAAACCTGCGATTATTCAGTAAAAGAACACTTTCACCTAACACGAAGAAAACTAATCAAAACGGTCATTACTTATTCATATAAGAAAAATAATCGTGAAAAAAATATCTTGTGTTGTTAATCTCTTATACCCATCTCAGACAAATACGTCTATTCAACCACGAGCCCCAATTCATTAAAGCAAACTGAAGCAACGAGGTTTTATTTGGGGACATCGCAATTTAAAAAAAAAAGAAAAAAAAAGAAAAAAAAAACTGTTCGAGAAAAATAACGCCGAGCAAAATGCAATTTCGTGCAAATTGTTGCATGCAAGTGAGTATTCCCTCGCAATTTACAGATGCAATTTCCCCGGCAATTCCTGCCTTTTCAGATCCGGAATTAATTTCTTGTCGTCCATCCTTCGGAGGTGTCATTTCAATTGCAGGATATGTTTTACGCCTTTGGTTCCCCCACCCCCTTCTTCCCACCATCTCCCTCCCCTTCCTCTCTTATCCACTCCTCTCTCCCGCCACCCCACCTTCTCTCTCATTGATCATCGAAATAATCATGAATTTTTTGTTGCTCCCAAAAGAACGCTTTGAATAATTCTATTCTGAATTAATTTCATGTCTCAGTTCTGCGTTATATTTGCTGATTCTATTTCTTTTTCAATTGCTTATTTTCTTATTCATGTGAAAGGGCATTAAAATTTCCTACGAATGGTTTTTAATACATCTGTAATAAACTGAATGAATGAACGGGATAATTGAACGCTGCTGTTCAGAATATATGACGCAACTTAGTTAACTAAGCTGGGTCAGTAGTAGTTATTGTCCTTTTCTAAACAAACAATCAAATTTGGAGATCGGTAATAATAATAATAATAATAATAATAATAATAATAATAATAATAATAATAATAATATGACAAGAGGTCCTCATTTATCAACTTCGTCAATTTCACAGTCTCGTCTTGCTTGTAAACAGAGATCTCATCAAAAGCACGTCCACCCCTTTACGTAAACTGCTCAGCTCACCTCTCTCGCACCCCAAGGATAATAAAGCCCTTTTCTGCCGTTCTTCAGCCGAACCTTCAGTATTTAACTCGCTAGACCTTTTCTCCTGCGATAAAGCCTTCAGCATTGTTCATCTCTGTGGCCAACGCATTTTCACTTATTCTCTCCAGACGACCGTGCCATCTCAAAACATCATGATACATGTCCCTTGTCTACTCATCTTATGATGGTGTATTCATGGTGTCTATTTCTATCCCTTTTCAGTCAAACATATACCTAACAGAGAATTTATCAAAGGAGAATTTAACATTCTTCCTTTGTGGATTACCAGAACTTACACGCCATTTTCATAGACAATGACACAAATAAAATAACAGTAATTACAAGCATACCAATGTTTTTTTTCAATATAAAGCCATTTCCCCTTGAACGAACAGCAACGGCCACATTCATACCTGAACTATTACAATAATAATAATAATAATAATAATAATAATAATAATAATAATAATAATAATAATAATAATAATGTAAGTTCCATACCAACCGAGGACTTTCGAGACTTCGCTTCAAATACGCTCCATCGACCATCATTCACCAATGACGTCATCCAATTCAAACAGCTGATTAATAATTCATAGGTAATGCCCCACCTAAAAAACTGGCAGGAAACGAACCCTTTCGCATAAAAAAACTTTTTAGTAATAATTTCCCCTCGGTCAATGAGAGAGAGAGAGAGAGAGAGAGAGAGAGAGAGAGAGAGAGAGAGAGAGAGAGAGAGAGAGCAAGTCATTTGGGTATAAAATATCTTCTTCTCTTCTAGAAAAATACTCCCATTGCGTTTTTTGGCGAATCAATACATACTTAACGACGATCCTATTCATTACTGTCGCAGAATATTCACCGTTGATGTTCCTTCACTTCACACACACACACACACACACACACTGTATATATATGTGTGTGTGTGTGTGTGTGTGTGTGTGTGTATAACTGAATAGCGAAGA